>NW_011948416.1:6148749-6170646 GCF_000503995.2 Ceratosolen solmsi marchali | reverse complement strand
TCGCCGCTTTCTTGGCAGTAAACAACAAGATCGTCTAAACGGCAGAGGAAATTTATGAGCGCGTTTGATATGCGAGAATAAATAAAATAAGTATTTACGAATGTTTTCAAGATGTACCGACCTTCTCGAGTATCCACCGACAGTGGGTATTTGTGGCAAGAAAAAATTTTCTCGCAATCTCGAACAATGACTTATCAGTCGATTGGAAAATTTTATACGTAAAGAATTGTTTCTATTAAAATTCTTATTAGATTGGTTAAATTTAGTAACGATAATGGATTTATGTGCAAGCAATGTAGGAATATATTATACATAATTTTAAAACCAAATCAATTATATAATATTTAACCATGTGCATTTACTTTAATGTTATTACAGATTTTTTTTTAATTTTTTGCTATCTTCTACATATATACATATATCATGGTTTTGCATACCTAGTTCGTTTCATTTCTGATTGTATTTGTGTTGTTTTGTTTTGTTTTTTTTTTATTCAAAAGGATCCGTCTCAATAGGTAAAATGTTTCAAAATCTTGTATAAAAAACATGTGTATTAAAATCTACTTTTCATAGTCATGAAACATTATATATAGAGCAAATGGAATAAGAAAATCATCTTGCTTCGTTGAATAATCAATATATTTAGATTTCAAAGACCAATCGAGCAAAATTTATATCTATATGATTAATTTTTTTGTATTGTTAGAAGGACAATATTTTAGGAAATTAATCTATTTTCAGATAACATTGAGAATGTTCTTTTAAAAATTCTCTTTATACGATATATGTTAATAAGATGCAAACTTACAATTGTATCAGAAATGAAATAAGGTTAGAATCTATTTGAATTTGAGAAAATTAATAATTTAATTTAATTAATAATTAATCTCGTTACATAAAATATGTCAATACCTAAGAGGCTAAACAATTATAATGCAAAATTATTTTAAAAATACATTATAAATCATATAAATTATTGCTTGAGAGTTAATAAAAACAGTTTATAAAATAATTTTATATATTATAATCTTCATTATTTTCTTGTACCGAGTAATTAAGTCTGTAACCCATAACTAGTTTTAATAGCTCTATGACAATTTCGGATAACCTTTGTATAAATACGTACATATATATATATATATATATATATATATATATTCATGTGTACATTAAACAATGAAATGAAAAATTATAGTAGTTGATATAAAATACAAAGAAAACCCATAATCATAAACTTAGAAATAAACATAATAAATAATTTTACTGAAAACTGAATTTGCATTTATTTTATTTTAATTATTTATTTTATAGATCTCATTTACTACTTTAACGACAAGTTATAATCAATATAGTATAATTTTGAATACTGAAGAATAGTCTCTGAAAATGCTAATATTAATATAACTGGATTTTTATGTCCATTGTTATAATATTTTCGCAAAAACAGAAACAAAGAAAAATTTTCCAATACTACAATTTAAACTATCAATAATTTTATTTTATGATAAAATTATGTATAAATGCTCATTATACATAATATTTAACATCTATTATTTTGTGATATAATACGTTACGACAATTTTTAAAAGTATTAATTTATAAAAATATTAATAATTTTAATGATTATAACGTTAATTATATTTGCACATTACGACATCTGATTATTTTTTACTACAAATTTATATAATAAATGAATGGAAAAACTATTAATTACCATAGATGCTATGGTATTCGTTCGTTAATCTTTCTTCTTATAATATTAATGGATTATATAGATAAAAGAATTGTACAAATGATAATAGTACATAATACATCTGTTTTTCATGTATTAAAGTATTATTGTATGTACAAACACGCAAATTACGTGTATTCAAAAGATATGAACATTGAATTTGATAATTAAAAATCATGGTGTTTGCAACTTTACTTCAGTCGTCTTTAAGTAAATGAAATTGTCTGAAATGCCATTTATGGATCATTTTTAAGCATGAACATTGAAATATAATGTTAAAAGTAAGTTTTTATTCATTTGACGAAAAATATTTTACTAAAAGAATATATCATTTTAATAATATATGGAAATTTCTATGAAGATTTCTAAATAGTTAAATTAAATTACTGTGATAATCGAATTATTCTTACATTGAGAAGACAAATTTTTTAGAAATTTTATCATTCATTTTATTATTAATAGAGTTGTATATATCATTGTAATTTACAAATTCCACATATAAATAAGAATGAGATTTTTAATCGTAAAATAATAGTAATATATAATATAAATAATGAAACATTTATTATATAATTATATTATTTATCTAATTTTATCAGACCATATTTTAATAAATATAATCTATTATTCCTTTTTATTAATTTTATTTGAATTGATGACAATTCTTAAGGAACAAATTATTTTACATGACGCTGAATGTATTCTAATGTTTTATATGTAATTTTAATTCAGGATTATAAGTTCCTTTTACAATAAAGGAGTATTATACACTATTATAATTATGAATAAAAATAGTGGGATTCACATGAAAACAGCTGAAAATCAGATAATATTAACAGTAATTGAAATGAAATTTTTTATTTCGATAATACAATTTAAAAAATATATATCAATCTCAATGTTTTATTACCCAAACAGAAATCATATTATTAAAATAATTATTATTGATTATAATCGATAGGAGATAAAATTATCTGCATTGAAATAATTATGATTCAGATAATGCATCTATTTTAAAATAATTTTAACTTTAGCCAATCAGTGAATAATCAATAAAGAAAAAATTATTAACAAATAATTCAGAAGGAGTATGAAAAATTAATATTGATGATTGTTGGATACATAAAATCAAAATGCTAAAGAACGTACTTAAGAACATTTGATTTATATAATCGACAATTTTTTAACATTATTAAAATTAATATTTTTTTCTTTCAATACTAATATCAAATAGAAAATTATAAAAAATAAAGCATATAATATTTATTACACCATAAAACTTACAGTAAATTATACAATTCATTTTTATAATTAATTATTTCATAATATTATACACCATTAAATTTATATTACTTGGAATCATATTTAATTTTTACGCGTTTTTCTTTCCCAAGTAATGTACTTCAATTTGCCAAAACATTAATAATTATTCAATTATGGCGTGGATGGAATTTAATAGAACGGAGCTTCTCAGGCAAATTTAGAGCAATAAAATAATGTAGCGACAAAAATTAATAATATAATAAACATTTTAATACTTTAAATTATAGATTTAATTACCTGACCAATTATCCAATATATATTTGTTAATATTAAGGCATTGTAATAATCATTAGCAGTTTGTAATTATCTTTTTTAACATACAATGAATATTATGTTTTAAAAATAGTTCCAGAAAAGATACAATATAAACATTTTGAAATTGCATAACTTTAATTTAGTGTCTATTTAGAAAAATAACATAAAAAAATTACAAGCATTATGAATATATAATTATACAAAATAAATATTGAGAAATCTAAAACGTATAAGATATAATGTAACAGAACAGTTAATGATATTTAAATGTAAGTACTTTGGTATTAAATATTCATTGAGAAATGTATCAAAAACATTATGTTTTATATGTATAGGAAAATTTAATACAATATAATAAGATAATAATAGGAAATATTATATGTATATAAATTTATTAAATTATTAATGTATCAGAAGCACAAGTAGAACATATTTCATTTAATTATTCCACCATATTCCGTACAATTATTTATCGATTATTGTATTAACAAATTTTCTGACATTGGGAATTATACAAATAATGATTTTACATTGTCATTCGAATCGTCAATTCGTCATGAAATAATATCGAAATTTTTAAAGAAACTTCTAAAATTTGTATATCTAATATTCCCTAACTCTTCATACAATTTAAAATGGAAATTCTATTGATGTACATAATATAGTATATGAAATAATAAGATTCAATGCGGCGTTACGACGATGAATACAGATTTTTTACTTTTTAAATCAGCCCTGCAGCTTGTCACATAAATGTTCAAACTTTCTCCAACCAAAAATGTAATGGAAAATGTTAAAACAAAATAGAAGGCAACCTACCTATACGCTTATAAGAAAGGAAATTCCTTAATACGCGCTTCCAAGTAGAAAGCATGCCCTTTAAATTCTCTCTCTCTCTCTCTCTCTCTCTCTCTCTCTCTCTCGGAATTTCGTCTTTTATCTGAGTGTTGGGATAAGTATCACGCTTTGCACTCTGAGATCTGTCGCTGTCGTAGCAGATCGCAAAGAAACTTGCAATGTTGTGGGCATTCTGCCTGCAGCACTGGCAATGTACGAAATCCAAATGGATTCTACCGGCAGGCATACGTGTTACATACTTAGATGTAAACATATTTTCTCTTGCGCTAAGAGCTTGACTCTACTCTAAATACACATGTGTATAATTAAGGCTTACATTTTTCAATTTACCTTGTTTTTTGGTCACATGAACAGAGAATTGAAGTTCATAATATAGCTTATTCACAGGATAACAAGAATTTACTATTAGATATACAAATGTAATACGAGAGATAATGTAGTGTTTCTAATTATAACGTTTCTACCGTTATTTCACTCTTACATAGTAAATTTCTCGAATAAAAATATATGCTGCAATTAAATTAAAAAAAAAAAAAAAAACTGTACTTAATTACTGAGGCTTTCGGTAGATGGAGTATTGTATCTCATAAAGGATTTACTAAATATATACGTAGTTTTATATATTCATTTAAGGCGGTCATAAAGTTTGTTCTGAACAGAAGAAGAAATAAAAGGACTAAAACGCACAAAATTCGAAAGATTCGAATGAGTTGTGGGTTTGAAGAAGTAAGACGAGAACGAGTAATTGGCAGAAAGAAGAGAAATTCATTGACTTATTATCCCAGGGTGAACAAATAATATAAAATGTTTCATAATCAATCAAACGTATAATTAACTTTTATTAAGCATATTTTGCTACTTTATTTCACATTTCACTTTCGTATTGCAAACGTTATTATATATCGTTAGTATAAAATTTTTAACGTCACATGATCAAATCTATTTTACAATTTTATTCTCATAAGATAATATTGTCTGTTATGTTGATAACAACAAGATATAATTTTAAATATTTTATTCATAATGAATAAAATATAGACTTATAAAATCTTAGAGAATAATAATTTTAAATTATTGACATATGACAGAATTCATTTTATAATTTATTAATTACCAATTTCAAAGATTATTTATAATTATATGTCAAAATAATTTGAAATATCCAATAATAATAACAATGTACGTTTAAATACAAAAAATTAAATTTCATTTTATATAATAGATTTTAGGAAATATCAATAATATGAATTTTATTGTAATGTGAATAATTAATCGTTAATTAATAAGTTTCGCGTTACTTATGAACTAACAATATTATACTAACAATTTTTTTATTCAATTTAATTATTTTGTAAATGAAATCTAAATAAAATATTCAAAGATATATATTAATAATGAATAAAGATATTTTGTAAATAAATGTTTATAAATATGCATTAACCATAAGTTAATATAAAAAGTTTTGTTTTCACTTGCATATATTGAATATATTATAGTTTTGAATGATTATGAAATATTTTAAAGTTTTAGGTTCACTTATTCTCACAGATAATTGTATTTAAAAATATATTAACATATATTTCCTAACAAGTTGTATCAATATAAATTGTCCTTTCACTCTTTAGTGAATTAATTATAATACTTATAACAAACACATCGATAGTAATTTAGTCACAGAAGGAAATTATAGTAAACATTACACACTTGACGATATTACTTAATTTTAAGAAAACTAATTATTAATTGATTATGAAAATCAATAATTTCAATATTAAAACTCCCATAATATTTATAAAACAAATTAAATTATTTTCAAGGAATTAAATTGTATGCAATTGAGCTTTCAAACTATATTTTCTAATAGAATTAGCTTAGAATTATATTTAATGATTCTAAAATCTACTGCGAAGAGATAAATCAACTGACGTCTACCAACAATAAAAGAACCTACTACATAGATCTACGGAGATTATATAATATATATTAATACTTAATTAATGCAAATAACTGAAGAATATTAGTAGATTATAACATTAATAATATTTACGGATTTGTATAGCCATTAATTTCTTTTGAACAGAAAAATTTTACGTTTAATTAACATCGGATTTCATATTTCAATAGTGTTATTAAAATTTGAGCTTATTTGATTTGATTACCAAATTGATTAATACAACATAATGAATATAAATAAATTATTAATAAATAAAGCACTGAAATATTAATAATACTTATATATAAATATTTTGGTTTTTAAACTTTTTTTAACTGTACATATATTTTTACTGTTAAATATTAAAAATTCGTTTGACCTATTGATAGTTTACTTGCTGATTGTTGTAGGAAAACAATCAATGTAGCATATTAATTAATTTTAAAATATTTTTTTAATTAATCATAATAAAAATATCCATGAAACTATTATTTTGAAACTGGTTCTTGATCTGTGAAATGGCTTTCGTGATAAAGAAATACATTGGAAAAAAGATCTTAATATCTTTCTTCGTCGAAAATGTAAGATATTATGGAATTTTGTGTCACGGAACATTGTAAAGAAACAAGAGCGATACGACCTTCCTTGATAGATTACCTTTCGTCCTTGTGAAAAACAGTAATTGATAGACTTTCATAAGAAAAAGAGAAACTTCTAGAATCCTGCAAGCTGCGCGACTAACAATAATTTAAAAATTTTCTAATTCTTATTGAAATGAATAGTGTATTATCGATGCATATTATTTTATTATAATTGCCTATTATATTATTAAATGTGATTCTATCAAATCGAATTGCAAGTTAAATATTGCATTAACTTAAATTAATAATACAAGTACAATATATTTTTTAAAGGTACAATATTTAATTGTCTTCTTTTTTTTTCTTTTTATATATATATATATATATATATATATATATATATAGACATAAATTAATTTTAATTCTTTAAATAAATTATTCCATTGAAATAAGTTTATATAATACGTTATTTTTAAATAAACTTCCTTAGAATTAAGTTTGCTTTTATCTCGTTATCGGAAATTTAATAAAGGATATTCAACATAAATGGAGGGATTGTCGTCATCGCATATGAAAAATAACTTTTTTTAACAGATACTGAACTAAAAAAATTCACCTCCAATGAACAGAACATAGTTTAACGATTGTCTTCTGTAATAAACACGGAAATGGCCGGGAGCTGTTTTAACGTTGAACTCAACTTACTTCCATCTGAGCGTTCGCAATTAAACTTTACCTTGTAAAGGCAACCTGCGCATTATGTTGCCTTTATGTACAAGTAGTAGTACCACTTTCCGTTACCACTGACGGTTACACTTTGGAAAATATTTTCAACAACAAGTGTGACGTTATGCTTTTCTTTTATTAATTTTTGTTTTCGTCAATATCGCTTTTATACAAGGGCTTATGTTTTATAACAATAAATAAATGTCAAGGATGAATTGGATAGGCTATTAAAATTGACTAATGTTATGCAATTAAAGCGTCATTGAATTCTGAAAATGATAAGATGAAGTATTGTACATTTTTATCGATTGGCCTGCTTTTATATTCAATTCTTAACCTGTAGATCATATGTATGAAAACTTTGTGCTATATAATGTAAATCAAAATAGTACTGAAAAGGTTGATTTATAAGACCGTAATTAATTAATTATATTTTAAAATTTATATGAAATTAAATACAAGTATTTTTTTTCCATAATTCTAATAATTCTGAATTATATCTTAAATTTCTTTTACATTACGTCTGAAAAATTTTAATAAATTTTAATATTAAAAGATTAAAAGACATGTTTTAGGATTACAATAATTACATTACAACAATATAAATCTCTGCTTGTGTACGCGTGTGTGTTCATATCGAGTTTATAATAATTTATTATTTCCTCAAAAGAGAATGAACATGTGAAATTAGATTTCTGGTTTTCAATTTACAATAAACAAGATTTAAATTAGTTTTGTATAACAAAATATAGTATAAGCTATAAAAAATTATTAATATCTCTAATTCTTTTAGTTATGGTATTATTCTCTTTACGGATCTTATATGATTACAAAAATGAGTAAAGGATTAATTTCTTCATAGAGATATAAATTCGCCATGTTCTTTTATTACCTGTTCATAGTTCTTGAAATTTTTAGCAATAAAATATTTAGAACAAAAAAGTAACAACCAATATATTAAAATTAAATGCTAATGGTGAAAAGTGGAGTTTTTATTAATCGAATGGAAATAAATATTTCTACACGATAGAGAATTGAACGAAAATTTGTTATAAGTAATTAATAAGTTTATAATGATCTTGATACGAAGATGAACAATGTTCGGCAATTCTAGTCCTAACCGCCTACTTTTCCAATTCTACAGATATATTTAAATAAGAAAAGGATAATTTACTATAAGTCGTTCTTGCAAATTGCCTTACATAAGCTTCGTGGACAGAGCAGTTGTTCGAGCAGCTTTTCAACTCGAGCTGAAGTTCGCCGCTCCTGTGAAACCCCAATGCGGCGGAAAATGGGCAATCGTCAAAGCAAGAAGGTAGATCCTTTAAACTCTGACGACGTATCTTGAAACCGCCAACAGCTTACATACGAACACAGCCAAGAGAACAAATACTATCGAATGAGACAAGTATCACATCTGCCGATACATTAATTTGTTTGGGTACTGCGCGTTAAAAACTACTTCCACACTTTTTAAAATCAATCGATGAATTCATGGTGAATAAATTTTATTGTCGGGCCTAGATATTTATTAATAGAAATTCGATAAGTAATATTTTTTAGGCACTTTATTGTCATTACTATTAAATTAGACAAATTTGGTGTACTAATTTAAACCTAATCGCATTGATGTCATTTAAACTGAAATTAAACTTTAGTTTACTTCTAAATTATTTCAAATTTTCAACCTCATAATATTCATAATGATTAATAATAATATAGCAAATTTATCATTGTCACAATAAACATTTCGTTGAAATAAATTAGGAATATCAATCGGATAATTTTACGTTGAAACCTCGTATTTATAACTAATATTATTCAATACAAATGACAATGCAATATGGGTTTTAGAATGTTATATTATATTCTCATATATGTTATATAAAAAAAAAAATCCATTTGACAAAAATAGCTGTTGTTACAATAACAAATAAATTAATAAATTGAATATTCGATAAATCAAGTATAGACATTTAATTAATTTGAAAATTAACTTACACCACAATTCGTGTAACTGCAACTGAAAACCTGTTAGATGATGTATTGCTTTAATACATTGGAAGGATACTTGGCCTTATGGTATTAACGGTATTATCAAGTTAATTTATTAATGATATATAATACTCTTTATTTATGATATTTCTTTTTGAATAATCAATGCATTTAACATTATAAAAATTTCCAAATATTTATAAATTTACTCTTTTAGTATATTTCTTTGTGGGCATAAAAATTAAATATTAAAAACATAGATACTCATATCACAGCAATATACTTTATATAAAGTAAATATTTTTATAAGTAAATATATTTTATAGTTAAACAATATTTAATAACATTATTAAACTAAAACTATATTTTATATTTGAAAGTTTTTCAAAAATTATTAATGAAAATTAATTGAATTTTATTCATTGGAATTCCGTATATCTATCGTACAAAAATAATAATCGACTCATTAATTATTCCAAACAATATAAAAAAAATTTGGTATAGACAATAGCCTCCAGTTTATTATAATATTTATAATATTTTACATTGACATAGTAGTATCTGTATGCATATACATTCATTTATATATGTATATATATATATATATATTTTTTTTTTTAACAAAGGAATATGGGTTAAGCTAATTAATTAATTACAAAATTAAACTTCATAATTATAAAAGTCTCATATTTAATAATCTGGATATCAATCAATAATTCAAGCATACAAAGAACTAAAAAGCAAAGATGATACAATAAAATTATAAATAAAATAAATACAAATTTTAAACGTGTATCAGGTGTAAAATAGAAATAATAGATTTTAAGTAGAGAAAGTCAAGAAAATAGAGAGAGTATTCACCATAACCTTGCTTCCCAAGATACATAAAATATGAAAAAAAAAGAACAGTCGTGATATTCAATTCCCTAAAAATATATAATACCATATGATGAAAAAATTGAATCTACCAGACAGAAGTCAGTTGTCTCCCTATCTGTTTGTCTGTCTATCTGTCAGTCTCTCTATCTCTCTCTCTCTATCTCCATCTCTCTCTCTCTCTATCTCTCTGTATTCAAATTCATCTTGGGAAGCTACTCTTCCTCCAAATATACTACTAGTGTAATCATCTGCTCTTTTCAAAGTGATTTTGATGATCTATGAGCAGAAGTGCTCTTGTTAAGATAAAGATATTAATAAGCAATGCAAAGGCCCTTGTCGTTTGATATTTTTAGTTCAGTTTCCTATATTTGTAAATAATACAAACAACGTTCGAAGTTCAAAAATCGCTTTATTAATTTAATTTAAACTTATTTTACATTCTACTATTAATGTAATAATAATCCAAAATTATATTAGAAGAAATTCTCATCATATTCAATAGACATATTAGATATTCAAATTTAATAATCAAAAAGATTATTAAAATTTACATATTAATATGTTTAACTATTAATTTAAGCGTGGAAACATTTATGAACATGAATTTGATTAAAACGAAGACTTTTAAAAATTTATTTTATTTATATACATGTTGTACTTTCCTTTATATAATATCAGTCTAAAACCTTAGTATTTTTGCTAAACACATTAACCTATTTTTTAAATTTGATATTTTGCATACAATTAGACAAGAGAAAATCTATTAAAATATGTAAGTTCAATAGATTACTTATTAAAGTTTTTGTTTTAACTGCACCGTTATTTTGTAAATATTATTTATTATCTCGTATGTCATCACAATTAAAGACGTGGAAAATACTAATGCAAACTTGTGAAATAGAAACGTTTCAAGAAATTGTAACAATACAAACTACTCTGAAAATTATGTTCAATTTTCTAAAGTTCCTCAAACGTTTTAAATATACAGAGAAAATACTGAAATCTAGAAAAGTAAACGAAAAATCTCTATAAATCATTTTATAAGTCATTACAAGATATTGATATATCAACATCTATTAAGAATAATAGGATTATATATAAATAATGTGAAACTCGAAAGTTTCATTAAAAGAATTTCACACACTTTTAAACATATGAATATCTCCGGAAGTTTCGATAATTATGCCTAATTTCAAGAATACCGCTAACGTCAGTTTAAAATATTACCTTCCACTTTATGAAAAATCGATGAACAAGAGCACATACATCTTCCAATAAATTTAAATATCAATCTCTGCCGTTCCTGTGAGATTTGCATTTTAAATTTTAGCTTTTACACTTGAGCGCCACTCGGTTCATTCTAAAATCCGCAAGTGACGCACTATATGCATCTCAGGCATATATCCAGTGATACAAAACAAGGCTCCTCGACTCGGTTAAGTTCTCAAACTAAGAAAGAAAGGGTAACATTTCGACGAATTTTTCCGTAACCTCATTCTGTCGCTTTCTTGAGCATCAAATTCTTCAAATAATCATTGAGAAAGTTAGCAGATACAAGTGAGTTCGTATCGTTTATGCAAATACAGCAAATGTAGTAATTATTACTCAGGACGATAGTACATATTTGTCCAGAGAAATATATATATTTGAAGATAATAAAACACAAAAATATAATGTCGTTAATATAAGTTTGACTTTATATCGTAAATATGAATTTATTATTGATTATTAAAATTATACTTAATAAATTAAAATTAATGAACCAAAACCCTAAAATATTTATGTTTTATTTGAAGAAAACATAAAAGATTCTTTAAATTCAATAACAAATTATGTCTTTTTATATTTCAATTTTCAACATTTAAACGAATTATATATATATATATATATGTACGTATCTATAAATTCTGTAGTCATAGATTTTTTAAATTATTATATTATCAAATTTATGGCTGTTTAAATATACAAATTTAATAAAATTGTCTACATAAAAGGTATTTCAAACCTTAACATAATATAAGTATTTTGACAGACAATTTACATTAATATATATTCAAGGCAACAATTATTAATTAAAATAAATATATACATATGAAAATATACAATAAATTTCTTCTAATTTTAATAGACATTTTAGTAAAAAATGTCAATGTATAGAAATAAAAATTAAAGGGAAGAAAATACGTAAAATTACCTTATTATAGTTTCATAGCAAACTACAAATATTATTGTTCATTTTTCAAATATTCAAAAATTATTTAAATTATTTAGTCTGCTATAAAAATGTAATTCTCATTATTTTGTTATTAAAATAATAAATTGAAAATTTATAGAATTTATAGATTGAAGGGTTTTATTCTATTTCTGACGTCTTTATAATCTATTATGTTAGAAAACACCGAATCAATTTTAAATTAATATATTTATTTTTCTATTAAATATTTGTTTAATTATTGGATTTAATTGTGTCTGTATACTTGACCTAAGCTTAAATAATAAAATTTCTTTTATTAACTGAAAGTCCGCTTTTCCTAACCAAGATTCGTATGATCTTAGATACATGATACATGAGCAGTGTAATGTAATTGCAACATATTAATTTTGTTACAAAATATTTTTAATTTTTATAAATAACAAATATTATAATCATATAAAAGCAAATACCTATATAGATTTAATTGATCTTATTATATCACTTGTAGTCCACTTTAAATTTATCGTTCAATGTGCATTTTCCATACAATTAATAATTGCTTATTTTGATTTAGGGCATTGCATGAAGAATATTATTTTTTCTTAATTATATAATCATAGAAATAAATATTTAAACATTCTTTTATTTAGCACTCAAATAAAGTCAATAAATATTCAATTGTATTTTTGTCTTCACAATTCGTCTTTTTGTTTATTTAGCTTGGCATATTGAACATATTCATTTATCGCATTAAAGATTAATTATAGCGAGAATATAGGAATAATAATTAATGAGCAGTTGCATGCAAGGAATGCTCGTTTAATTTTATTTGTTATTTAAAGATTAAATTATTTTATAATTGTTAAATTAAATTTCTATTAAATTATTATTGCAACAAAATAAGAAACTTTGACATAATTTATAATTGTATAGTACGCAGTGACAGCTTTATAATTAATATAAAATGTAGCTAAGAATTTATTTTTCTAATAAAATAATCATTGAAATACAATATTAATCGTAAAATAAAACTAATAAAATAATTCTCCCTAAAATTTCCTCTATTTACTTATATATTGTAATAAAATAATTTTTTTTTTTTGAAAAAAATTATGAATATCATGGTTTTCACTATTCTTTGTTCATTATATATCTTAAATAATATACTTTATAATAAAATTTAATCTCCTCTAATTACATTCATACTAATAATCCAATAACTGCATTATTTTAAACAATTGGTTTTGCGAAACAATTCAGCAACGCATAGATAATGGACCGTGTACAAGGAATATGAGCAATGAGTTTTTCAGTCTACTAATAAATATTTAAATGTATTCGTGACTTGTCGCACCATAATCCAACAAGAATTTACGTAAGCGGTAGAATACGCCCGTACATTGTTTATTTATCTTAGCGTTCATATGAAACGAAATATAACTTGCCAGGTTCATCTTGACATTTCATTATGAACAATGAAGCAACGAGTTTCCCAAGGGAAATATGCCTATTCCATTTATAGATTCTCTCTCTTCCCCATCCCTTTCATCTATTTTCTACCGTTGCAGCTTATTGGAAAAAGGAAACGGTTAAGCATGGCAACCTGAGAATATAAAAATTATTTTATTTAGTTTATCCATGTTAAAAACATCATGTGTACAATTACGAATGAATCTGATTTGAAGCTCAATTGTGCGCCCTAAACTAATAGTTAGTCGAGAATTGAAAAAATTTCTTTTATGTAATCAAGCTTTTCATTATTAAACGATATGATAATTTGAATCGAAGTTCAAAGTCTTTGCTATTATGTTTATCTTCATGACAACATAAATATATAAAAACTCTGTTTATAATTGAATAAAATTTTAATATTATTAATAAATTATGAAATTATGAATTATATAATATTAGTAGTATATATTATAAGTAATAATATATGCAAATAATGATAATAATTTATTGCTTGTCAACTTATTCATTCAATATAATGTAAATATAGTTCTTAGAAAATCTGTGAAATGTATTATTGTGACATATATGTTGAAAATTAAGTAAATTATCTATAAGTTCTAAGTACAATATTTTGGTGTTTTCAAATACTTTTCTATTATTATTTAATATAAATATTACCGTGGCCTCGAACATAATATTCAATATTAGTATATCTTATACATCGCAATATTATATATAACATAAATAATGTATATACTTTAATATCGTCTCATTATTCATTAATATCGTCTAATTTTTAATATTTCTTTTATAATTTTTCTATAGTACAGTAAAGACTTATACTTAATTCACATGGATTTTGCAGCGTCTCCTAATTCCATGGCATTTAAAGTAAAATGTCGTAATTGTCTTTATTTTAAGTAAATATTCAAAAACTAGTTGTGGAAAGAAACTAGGTTATCCACAATTTCACTTTGGAGTACCTTGCATATAGATTGTATCTCGTGTAATCTAATTATCTTTTAGTTGCTTCAGTATATAATTTCAAAGTATAATATGATCGTATTTCATTTTTAGAGAGCAATTTCATTTCTATAGGATCTTTATATGACCATACATTTCTCATTCATCAGTCGATATGATATTAAGAATGTATCTCTTATTCACTAATTGCATCGTTAATTAATATAATTCTTTTTATATATCGAGTTTCTATTTAACTCGAGGTTATATACACACACACCAACGCATCCTTGCTTCTGGCTGATGTCAACAACTAGTAACTATGTTGATCTGTAGCATCAAAGGCTTAACGAGCCAAATAGCAAGTCTAGGGTTCAATAAATGTATCGAACTATATAGGGATGACGGATTATATATATGAAATTTTCTTGGATATAAAATTTACATTACGAAATTTAGAAAATAAAATATAAAATATATATAAAATATATAAATTTCATACGAACGAAGTTGTATAAAACTCAATATAGTAGTTAATAATTAGTAGTTTAAAAAATATATATATGCGATTTAATTAAAATTATTTACTAAACGTTATTATTCAATAATTATTATTTTTACAATATTTATTATACAATGATATATCTCAATTGACAATGTAACTGAATAATGTTATTCAGTGTTCACAATTAGTGTATTAATAGTATTGTATTAATGCTAATTAAATTAAATTAGGTGAATCATTGACTGGAAGGTTAAAATATAAAATTTGTTGTCGTATGTCCATAAACACGCACACACGCGCGCACACACCCACACACCCACAAAACGATTGCGCGCAAACGAATACAAACTATATGCAAAATTATTGAAATATAGTTATATTATGAAATTCTTATAACAACATAATATAATGAATTTATACAATATAATATAATAAGGTAACATAGAATTCTCCATCGACTTTTTTTATGAAACCATATATACCATATATGGACTTATATAACATTTGTTTAATTGTAAATGTAATATTATATAGCTATAATTATAGCTAAAACTAATTATAATTAATAAAGTAGATCGATAAAAATAATCAATAAAAAATTTTGTTTTTTTGTTAACAAGAAATAATGAGTCATTTCAAAATTACATTACTAAAAATTGAATTAATTTTAATATTACACATAAGACCTAAGGAATTTTGGAACATCTTATAATTAAAGTATAAAATTTATCCAAATATATCATGCAATGTGTTTCTTTAATTCACTAAAATACTGTTGCTCAATTGATAATGCGATTTAATTACATATTTAATCATTCAAATATTACAAATCAAATGAAGAACAGTAAAATAACGATATTTTCTATTTCTAATGAAAAATTAATGTTAAAAATAAGGAGTTCTTGCAAGATCTTTTAAACGAACTTCTTAACTTGAAGTTTACTAGTTTTTTTTTTTATTTTTATTTTATTTTTTTTTTACCAATATTTGACAAACATCTGGCAATAACACCTCAGAGCTGTATACGATTGGTTGCTTCTACAATCCTGAACAGTACGGACGATTAATTTAGGATAATGCTAATCACTAATTGCTCCACGCTCAGCATTTGGTGCATTACTTCGTTGTGAACCACAGATTCGTTAAAACCCAAGAGCAAGTCGGTGTGATTAGTCGCATTTAACCCGTTCACGGAGTACGTGATGAATGGGAATTGGAGAGTCCTTTATTTATCTCTCCCTCTCTCTCTCTCTCTCTCTCTCTCTCTATATATATATATATATATATATATATATCCCCTTGTCCTTCTTTCCCCCTTTATTCCTCTGTGTTTTCATCCCTTCTTCTCTTTGTTACTCTTGTTGTTGTTACTCTCTTTTCTCTTTCTCACGAAGGGAATAGAATTTTATAAAAGAATCGCAAAAATTTTTATCCTGCATTGCCAATGCAATCGAGTAATTAAATTTTTTCAAAGAAAATTTAATAGTAATATTACATACGTAATATATGTAACTCAAAAATAGTGTAAAATCCTGTCAGATAGTAAAAGATTTTTAATTGAATTTACAGAAATTTATAAATATTTCAGTTTTAAGTATATTTCGAACAAATTTTTTAATCGCAATGAGTCGAATAAATTAATTATTTAGATACTATTAGTACGGTGTATTAACGCAGGTAATAATTTGAATTATTTTTAAGTTCTTCCTTGTGTTTTATTTTTTAAATTTTCATCTAATACAACTCCAATAATTCTATTAAAAAAATTTTCTTATTTACATTGATCTAAAAATAATTATAAATAATGTTTAATTTTTCTTCATTGAAAAAAGAAAAGCCATATTATAATTGAATATAACATATATGTTTATAAATTGATTTTTTAAACATATTATTACATTATATTTGTTTTTTTAATTTTCATTTTAAATATTTGAATATTATTTAAAACTAAATGTAATTTAAATTTAAATCACATGTAAATTACATTTCAAATATATTAATGTAATTTTAATATAATTTATATATCATTTCAACAGAAAAACTACGGTCGTAGTTATTACTGTACATACTGTTTCAAGCAATAGTTATTAAAAAATGAAAAATCCAATGAATGAAAAATATATAGTAAAAACTAATTTAAAAATACATTTTTAAGTAAAATGCTGTATGGTAAGTTTTATAGATATCTATAGGAGCAAATTTTTTTAAATGTATATATGTATATATATATATATATATATATATCTTTTAAAGCTATATAATGATTATAGTTTTTTATTAACTGATATGTATAATATAATATTTAAAATTTCTATAAATAGTATTGAAATTATATGTTATTATATGAGTTCATAGTTAAGGAATTAAAATTATTATGATAGATAGTTAATAATTAATAATTACTAATATCTATTGAAATAGTGATCAAGACCACATAGATATAAACTCTAAACTAAAATGTATAAAAGTATATGTTTATTCATTAGCAGATTCGCAGTTAAAAGAAAGCGTTTCAGATCTTTTTAGAATACCTTTTTATCTTTACCGATGAGTGTCTTATTATTTAATATGAATATTTGATTCTTACATTTACTTCATGCATTTTCTATTTGATATTTTTGATAGAAAAAAATTTGCTTATCTTGATACTGAAAAGCGGTAATACATTGTATTGCATATGAATTATACCTAATATTGTATATATGAAATCAGACTTATTCTTAACAATAAAGATGAAATTCTTTAAACTTTAATCGATATTAGAAGGAGCTAAAATAAATATTAAAAAAATGGATACAATAAACTACGATAAAGTTTTTATAGAATAATTTAAAAAAATTTCTCTTCACTATTCTGCGATAAATATAATAAAATACTTTTTATATTATATAATTATTTTATATTAAAATATTTTTATAACTTAAGAAAAGATTAAACTAGAAATTATTATTGTACAAGTTTACTCCGTTTATAAAAAATGCACTTGGTTTAAAATATTGTCGACAAAACAATGTAATGTAATGTAATTAATTAATTTTTAATTAATTATTAAAAACTTTAAACTATTATGAAATTAGGGAAGTATAAAAATTTAATAAATATTTTATGTAAATCATATATATATATATATATATATATATATATATATATATATAATTAAATTTAATTAATAATCTTATAATCAAAGAGAATAAATACAGTAAGTGAATAACATTTAAACTATATTCAGTTGTTACTTACAATACTCTACAAATAAGATCACATATTCAATATATTATACTAAAATTAAAGATAATAGGCATTACCTAATTACATACTGTATATTGTATGTATTATATTGTTAATAATTTCTTAAACTCTATTAAAACTTCTACTTCTTTCAATTATAATAACAATAGCAACATATACATATATACTTCATCACATAGATTCAATATGCAAAGATCTTTACGTGTCTTCTGCCTCGAGCATTTTCTTTATCTTTTCAAAAACATGAGATTCATTTACATGATCTTCTTGATCTTGCTATTCTCTATCCTTAATATGAGCAATCATGTATTTTACTCTTGAGTTAAACTCTAGCGATAAAGCTTATTTTCTATGTCAAAACTTACAGAATTTTTGCATTTGAATTGCATCTACATTGAAAAATGAATTACAAGTAATCACATTTATACTCGAACTCATAACTTATATATCAATATTATAAATTGAATTTCTACATTTAACAATTAAAACGAATATTTTCTATCTTTTATAGCTTTAGTATTCTATAAACATTTCATTCCCGGCTTACCTAAACGCTAATATCGAACTATCTATTAATCCAGTATAAATGAGGTTATGTTAATAATAATGTTTCATTAAAATATATTCCTATAATTAATAGATTACAAAGTTAAGTTAGTTTATAGTTTATAGAGTAAATGAAAAATATTTTTTAAAATGTCATAATTTTCTTAAATCATTCGCTTATTATTCTATCGTCATCAATCTATCGTTTTAATTAATTTTATGCGTATATTAGAGTTAGAAAGTTTTTTAATGTATGATAACTCTCACTTAAAACGTTTGCTTTTCGCATTGTTTGGCGATAAAATTTGTGACTTCTTTGGAAGGTTGGCGCTTTCGGTAGGATGTTTACATTTGCTCTTCTTTCTTGCATTTGAAGTGGCCGCAAACAAATATATACATAAGGAATGTCTTTTACTCGTCAGTTTGAAGACATCCATCATTTATTCTCCCGGACATCATAAGCTCCAACTTGCCTTGAAATTTGCAAATCTTTAAGATCAACCATCTCTATTTTTCTTCTTCGTTCGTTATTCCATATATATATATATATATATATATATATATATATATAATAAACTATCAAAGAATCTTCTCCAGTTTTATTCGTGCAAATAAGAAATAAATAATAAAGAAAATTGAACACATGTTAACTTTCTTTGATTATTAAGATTATTTTAGAAAAATAAATATATGACTTATTTTTAAAATATCATCCTATTCTAAAATCCAACGCATTTTCCAATTATCTTGAAGTATTAAATTAATTTATTATCTGCATGAGTTTATTATATAAAAAACGATATTTCACATTTCATGAATTATTATTTATATTTAATATTAATTATATTATAATTAATTTATGCATGTTTTTTTAATAATGTTAACTATTGATTACTCATCGTATTGTATTGTATGTAAAATAGGCACTTTTATAAAATCTTAATAGTATCGATATTATGAATTCAATGGTTTCAGCAGCTTACATTTATATTTACAATAAATATTTGTATTTTATACTTGTGACGTATTTAAGTTTATGTAAATATTTAAGTTATTATATAAAGTTTTTAATATTGCTTCATGTTTCACATATAATAATCGTATTAGTATTTTTCCTATTATCACTATAAAATAAATAAATCAATTAATTCTTTGATAGTATATATCACATGTATTTATATAATTAACGTAATAATATAAATTTTGCCATTCAAATAGAAATTAGTGAAATGTCCTTTGTATCCTTTATATCGGCTATAACGATCAAGACAAAATTGAATTAGAAGTTAACCACGATTTCGCGATGCTAACTACTCATGTGTGAAGTTTCCCGCGTGCTTCACCATACGACTGTCATATCGTTATATAGTAACAGACATAGTTGTCTATTACCACGTAAAATCCTTCTATCTTGCTCTCACTGTGCTTTATGTAAGATAGAAAATCTGAATAAAATCACTGAATTTACTTATGGGATAAACCATTACTTACAATATTTTTATAACGCAGATACACTAAACATCTAGATGGAAATATACGCATAAAATTGATTTTAGAATAAGGATGGACAGCAACAGATTATAATATAAAAATTAATGCCAAAATTTCAGAGATAAAAAACTATTGAATATTATTAAAAACATCAATGTTTTATGCACTATTACACGATTGATGAGTCATTTACTTTTATAATCAATTATCAATTTTTATACAAGCTAAAAGTTGTCTTCATTTTAAAATCTCCTTGAATTCGTCGTGAAATTTTGCCTGTTTTGTATTTTATATGCAAAGTATCATTCACAAGACTCACACACACAGTTGCTCAAAGAATCTCGTCTTCTCTACTTTCTTTCATTCTAGAATTATATGTACAAGATTGTAAAACTTGTTTCGAATAAATTTCAAATACTGTATAAACCGCACAAATATATTTCATATAATTACTAATATGATGTAAAAAATATTTTTATTATAATTTCTTATAAGATAATGTATATTACGTATAATAGATAATATGCTATCATGAATTCTTGTTGAAAAAAAATAATATAAAATATAATTATGTATTACGTACGCTCAAGCGTTAATACTACTATTTTTTACATTTTCGGCAATAAAAAAAAAAAAAAATATATATATATATATATATAATTACTTATTGTAAAACTAGTATGTAAAATTTATATTGTCATATAGATATGTGAAGAATGTAGATACACAATATCATATCTATGATGATACTTTAATTTGCTTAATAAATATAATTTTCCCCTTAAATATAAAATTATATTATAATTATTATTTTTTATATTTATTATTAATATGAATGTTACTATTTATATAATTATATATGTATATTTAATCCGAAAGTTGTTATAGATACAATTATCGATTTAAATTTTATTTTTAATCTTACAATATAACGAATGAAAAAAAAACGAAATTCTAGAAAAAAAAATGTACCGCAAACCAAAATATTTTTTCGTACGTGTATAATATAATACGCATATAATATATTAAAATCAATTATAAAATATGTTTTAAAATATAGTAATTAACATTCTAAAAAAATTTTTATTAATAATTTCAGTTTCTATATAATCTATTTAATTACGATTGAAAAGTAATAATACTTTGTATAATTATCGATGATAAACTTTGAGGTAATTTTAAAAGTTAAATGTAAAGAGTCGATAATGTTCA
>NW_011948416.1:6103830-6148739 GCF_000503995.2 Ceratosolen solmsi marchali | reverse complement strand
TTGGTGAAAATTTCTAAGGGTAACTCCATCCAAAGCTTACTTTTGGAGCTTCCACGTGCTTTTGCAACTGTAAGTTATACAGATAAAATTAAGATATTTGAATGAACTTATGTGTACGTATATCTTTGTATACTTTTAAAAGGAAATTTTTAAAATACCTTGTCAAATAAATTCCTTGGCCTACCTCCTTTCACTTACTTTACAACTTTAGTTTCTTTAATATAAAGGAAATTAATGACATGTAATTGAAGTTAAAGTTCCTTTAAATGTTCAAAAAATTAGAACGTAAATTAAATTGGTTAATCCAGTGGACGATAGTAAATATTGATTCAGTATATAGTTAGATGAGTCGAGTGGATAGAAGTGGATCATTAAAAAAACTTTATTTAAATTGATTCTATGTTATATTTTGTTAGAGAACATAGAACTAAAAAGCACAAATTATATAGTAAGCCAGATTTAATGTAATATAACATCCAATTGACCCTTCTATTTACAACGCTACATTATAATTGACTACTATCGGTTTTTTTTTTATATTATACTGTCCATTATTATCTATCGAAATGCTGTCCCTTGTTAAAAAGCCTTGAATTTTCAATTTTCCAAATTGTGCAAGTTCCTCTGTTAAAGTTTTAGCTTTAACTAAAACTAAATTGAATACAGATTCATTCGAATATAAGATAGAGATGTACATAGTTGTCGTTAAAACTTTTTCAGCTTGAGACTGCAACTAATATTCGCTCGGATAATATATAATAATTTTTTTTACATTAAAATTTTTATTGAAAAAATTTGACTTTTTTTTACAGAATAATTTTTCCATAAAATACTACGCCTTATGTAATGTAAACACTAATTCATTAAAATATCCTAATAAATTCCTATTCGTATACCGTCATTCGAGGTAATAAAGATTCGATCGAATGAAACGAAATTTACGATGTCATTTTAAAGTGTTAATTATGTTTTTATTTTTAGCTATATAGAAACACTGAGATTAATTGATTTCGTAAATTAATATAAACGAAAGAAGTAAATTATGAAAAAGTTAAAACGACCATTTATAATTTCATAATATTTATTGCAATAACACAATATTTTATGAATTTTCAATTTTAATATTACATAATGTATTTTAATATGATTTACTTATGTATGATATACTTATATAAAAAAAAGAGAGCCTTTATATTATGTTATACGAAACATAAGATATACAAGTACAGTTTTAACTAGAAAATTTGATATTAAGTTATGTAAGTGCAATATAGTTTTCCAGATAACATTTAATTAATAGAACAAGTTTAAAAATAAAAACCTTTTCTTCATATTATTACTCATATAATTGAGAATATATTTAGATCGATATATACTTATAATAATACTTAAATATAAAAATTGCGTGTTAATGACATTACGACAATATAAAATGTAAATTACAGAATCATTATTAAATTATTCTATATGAATATATTCAAAGGTATAACTTTACTGAATTATAAAATAAAAATGCTCCCATATTATTGAAATTAAATATAATTATGTAATATTTAATTATTCAATGCAATTATTCATAATAAATATCATATTGGGCTTCTCTAATATAGCGATAATGAATTTATAGTAATAATTTTCAATTGAAACAATTGATTATTTACTATCATAAGCTTAGTATCTTATATCAACGAAAAACAAAAGATTTTAATTCTTTTGCTGGATTACATTAAAAGAGACAAAATAAAAAAATTAATGACTGGCGTATTCTGTGAATATTTAAAACAATTTTTTTAAATATCAACAAATACTCATACAGAGCATTACCAATCAAAGTTTTGAAATTAAATAGATTTATAGATTGCCTTTTGGCGATAAATAATTTCTAACTTCGAAAATGTATTTTATTAAAAATATATTTTTTCCCTCTTTGATCAGTTATTGATTAAGAGACTAAAAATATTACGTATACTAGATATAAAATATCTTTCAAATAATAATTAAGTTTTATTTTATAATTCAATTTAGTAACTAATGTGTTATTTCTCTTTTTAGTAATAAGATTAATAATATGAATTTTACCAATGTCCAAGTCATTCATTATGTGAAGAAACAATAAATCTCGATGCTTCTAATATTCTTCTATGATATATTTATATTTTAGAAATACCAAAAATTACAATTTTGGATTTAAATCGGTCGTACGGATAGTAAATGTAGATCTAGTTAAGTTTGTTTATAACTTTCTTGCATTCGCGTGGTTTCTCCACCAAATTTTTTCTATACTTTTCATTGATTTTCTGCAAGATCTAATTTTCTATATGATCTTACGAAGTATTTTCTTTTATGTTACCGCTTAGATTTTCAAAACTATTATACGCAAAAAAAAAAAATTGAAAACAGTTGTGCCAAATCCTTATTAAATATATCCAAGTATTATGATTTATTAAATTTTGCGTATTATATATAAATATAATATATTCTATGTATTTTCGTTTTCACGATAATATTTACTAAGAAGATAAATTGATTTATATATTGCGGAATGTGTAATCCTGAAAATAATTAATGGATGATATAAAAATTAAAATAATATAAAAATATTCTTCCTAAATTGTTGTAATAAATAATTTTTTGATATTTTTTAAGACAATTAATTTCATGTTTTCTCTTCAATTGCTAGAATCCATGTATCTCCATAAGTTTTTTCATGCCTATTGTAAAGCCTTTGGCTCATGCTGCATCAATCATCTGTCGGTGTTGTTTTTCTTTATTTTTATATAGAACACTAGTCGTGAAAGTTTCGCGGATAAAACTTTTATAATATCTAGATAGCTGAATATTTTTAACTTTTGTAATTTGTAAATATGTCGTTGAATTTAAAAGTTAAAAATGATAATTTAATTTAACTAACCAAGGCATAAAATTGTATATCTATCCTGATTTTGTCATGCACCAACAGATATAAAGAAATAATTCCTATTCAAATGTAAGTTCCATATAATTTACTAATGAAAATTGTGAACATTCATAAATATAAGATTTTTTGTACTACACTGATACAAGTGATAATGTAAAATTATTTTTTTTTTTCAATTATTCGTTTTTATTTATTTCAAGCTGTTTAATTTCCCATCAATACTTTTTTCTCTTCCTGAATGATAAATCGGACCATCTACTCCTACTAATTAATCCTTGAAAAATTTTAATTATCATATTGAAATATTATGGATATTCACTTTTTTCTATAGTAGGTTAGATAATTATTGTATTTATTAAATTTCATCAATTAGACTAAATGCATAAAGCATATATATTTTATACTTAAACCTAATTTTGAATTATTGTAACGTGTGTTACAGTAAATATTTTCATTCAAATGAAAATCTAAAAATTTAAACTTTGATATCAAATAAATAATACTTGTATGGATAAAAATTAAGTATCTTCTTATAATTATAAAAATCTGTTTTAGATGAAATTATTGAATTATTTTAATTTTAATTTCCAATATTGCATATGTATACAACAATTCAATTTTATTATTCATAAAAGATATTTGCTAAAGTAATTAAGTAGTATATTCATTAAAATTGTTAAACATAACTAATAGCTTTCAAATAGTAATCAAAACTTTCAATAGTCAATAAAATTATTATTGTTTATATACCCTTACAAAAATCGTAAGTGTATTTGTTATCACGTTTCCATCAAATAATATAATCTTATAAATTTGAAATTATAAGAAATAAGTCATTGAAACATCTGAACAACAGTATATATCTACTAAATTATTATTACGAATAATTAAATAAAATATCATGACATATATCATAAAGATAACTAAAGTGCATCCGATTAAAATTTTTATTTAAAAATTTTTAAAATATGAAATGCGTACGCGAATCAATTATTTGAACATTCTTGGACAGCTATTATGATCTTTACCAAGAAAATGTGGTATAAATCTTATTGCTTTTTTTCAAACAACCAAAAGAAATTAAATAAAAAAGATGCTGATGAGGTCGACGCAAAACGCAAATTAAGTTATCTTCTTTTTTTTTTTAGGAAAAACATTAAGTATCTGGATTTTGTCATAACCAACGTTTTACGATTGACGTTGCCTCCCATTTACCATTATTTTTTATGTATTTCAATCTCGAACGTGCTTGGATCAATAAATTAAACAACTTTTAGATTATACTATCGGTCAATATAATCAAAATTTGATACAATTTCTTTTTCATAAGATATATTAACTCTTTGTACAAATATGCAAGTAATTTTTGAAAACTAAACATAGGTTTCCAGTTACGTTAAAGGTAATATAGGAACATTTATTATTTCAATGGTGTAATAAGATTATTTCTCTATTCTTTGACTCAAACATATAAGATACTCTTCATTTTTTTTATTATATCACATTTATTAAATTTATGCTGCCTGCTAATTTTATTTACATTTATTCAGAGATAAATCATTATAAATTTCTCTATTCAAATTCTTTATACCTTATTCTATTAAACACATGTCTCATTGAAAAACTTAAAAATAATCTAGATATTTATAAAGAATATTTGCGATACGAATAAAATAAAAATATTCAGTGTATAATTTATTCATAAAAAATCTAAAGAGTTGGAAGATTGCACACGATGTAATTCAAAAGATATAGATTTTTAATTTTTAGATTAATAACTATTTTTAGATTAGTAACGTTTTAGTTTTAATATCATGATCTTTTGGCCTTAAATAAATAAAAATTTATTTTATCATTATAGATATCAATACAGGTAAAAGTATACTTTCTTTTTCTATTTTTTGATGTTTCTCTTTAAACTTCTTTTACTACGCAAATCGAATGTGCCATAAAATTAAAATAATATTATAATATTTCTATAAAATACATATTATGTTGATATAAGAAATAGTGATTACGGATTTTATTATTCATATAATATTACGAATAAGAAAGTATTCGTAACCGTTTTTTTTTTTATCTTATTTCAACTATTTCAAACGAAAATTCGGTCTCAATAAGCATTTTACTCTTCATTCCTATTTGATTTGTATACTTATTCTTATTATGTAAAGTAGCTATGCATATATTAATTTCTTATTAAAATAGATACTTTATTCATTCAAATAAAGTTTATAATAATAACTTTTTTAATAATATGAAACGTTACTAAATTAATTGATAAATAATATAAAATATGATAATATAAAATATGATAATATAAAATAATACAAAATCCGTCTTATTTTGTTTGATATAAAATTAATATACATTTTTTTTAAATACAAATAGTTAGTATAAATAATTTTATAGACTAATTTTTTTCTTTAATTGAATTAACTAAATTACTAAAACCAAAATACTCAAAAATTTATATCTTTACAAATATATTTACTGGTATAGAATAAGTTTTCTCTTAAATTATGGCAATTATTATTTAAATACAATTTTAAATTTGAGATTTTTTTTATTTTATTTTTCCATATTCGTAATGTGATTTAAATGTTTATCTATATTTTTTTTGTTAACATTCAGCGAGTTCTTATACAATCATCTTCATTTTCAAACGTTTTAATATCTAACTATTAAAAGTATGTTTCATTGTACTTTATTTGCATCTATTAATAAGTTTTTGATAAATGAAATTTAAAAATTGATATTGTAGTTTAAATATAAATAGTATATTACAATATTTAAAATTTTTTATTTTTAATGAATCATACATATATAATTATTAAAAAATATAAATTATAAATCTTTATTCTTAAATACATACAAGTATTAAGTTTTGGATTATGATTAACATAACGCTTAATATTTTTTTATAAAATTCCTTGTAAAATCAAACATGTTTCTATTAAAAAATATTTATATTTTAATTAGAAAATATAATTTAAAATATATAAATAATTTTCCTTCGAAGGAAATTTTTATACTAATGTAGGTATGCTAAAAAATATCACTTTATCTTTGTAACTCAGTTTGATGGATATTTCGTTTTAAAAAATTATTCCTCTACAAGTATTAGTAAAATTATTTTGATTGAACAAATTGCATAACATAAATTACATATACTTATACTACCGAAGTAAAATAAAATTTTTTTAATTTAACGTTGAATTAATGTTAAACTATTCGTAAAGTATTAATACTACAATAAAGTTTTACATTTTTATTATTGATTTTGAATGATATATCTTTAATAATATATGTGTAATATATCAGAAATATGTATAAGAGAATAACTTACTAATGCTTGTACGTACATTAAAATAGACATTGACAAAATATGTACATAATTATATATATATATATGCGATTATATATAGCAAATATTATTATGTATGAATATTTTAATGATTATGGAAATTAAAGAATACCTATAAATAAGTTTCATGTTGTATCATTAATTAATGTAACAGATATTATACAGAAGAATAAGTTAATTATTAGGAACATTAAAAAAATAACTTTTTATAATCTTACATTTAGTTTGAATTATTAAATTGATTTTTAAATATTAACTATTGAATCGATATGTAATAATTAATTTTTGTTTCTCTTTTACGTAATTAAATCAGAATTCTACGTTTCTGTTACGTTATCCTTTCTAATTAATTAATAATGTTTTATATTGTATTACAACTGTATTGTCTGATGTTGTTTTTTTTGTTGAAGAATGAAATAATGAAATATAAGTAATAAAAGTGTTCGTTTTAATAAAATTTATTGTCATTAATAAATAAAAGTATATAAAAATGTCTATGAATCTTTTCCATTTAGGCAGTTAAAAAGAATTGTTAAAATTTTATTCAGTGTTTTCTATTAGTTTAGCAACAAATATTTACTTTATATAGTTATACAATAATATATCAACTATCTAATTAAATCTAAAATGAAAATTGAAATTAAATCAAATCAACCCTACATTTCCTAGTCGATTATCCAGAAGAAAAAAATTGGTTATAAATTTATAATTATGCATGTAGGTATGTCTAAATATACTAGAATACAAATCATTTATAAGCTTATTATAAATAGATAGATATTTGTTTATCTTGTAAATTATAATTTCTAATGTATATTTTCAAATGTATGTACAAATGTATGTTTTTTATCTATTGTCTGACATTAATCTCATAATAATTTCACACCTATTGTTCGAGAACGAAAAGTACAGTAAAGACAGTAAGATTTAAATTCTAGTTGAACAGTACAGAAGATTCAGTTGTTATAGAGCATTTGCTAGTTTAAAAGTCTGACGATAAAACAATTTTTTAAATTTTTAACTCATATTTTTTAATACGTATTTATATAATCTTTATAATACTTTATTTAATAATACTATTAGTAGTTATTAGAATAAATGTTTTTTATACGTTCAATAAGAACTGGCATAATTTATCCAAGTATACTTCTATTTATAAATAATATATTTTTGATTAATTTATTTAAAAATTGAATTATTTCTTTAAAAATATTAATTGACAAAACATATTTGAAAATGTAGGTAACAAAACTTTAAAGTAACAAAAAATTATGACCATTTAATACATTTTTAGTTAAATAACTCTGGTATAAAAATTATTTTTAGTACGATTTAATAAAAAATAAAATAAAAAAAAACACAGAATAAGTTTTAATTTCATTACTTCAAATATGTGAAATACTTTTGATATTTTAGAACTGTTTTTGTCTTCTATTAACACATCTGTAAACTCGATATTAACGAAATTAAAATGTACGAAGTGCGGAGAAATTTTGAAGACAATCATTAATAAATATAGCATTAAATTTCATATTAAATTATAAGAAATTTACTTTGACAAGTAGATAATTTACGGGAAAAAGCGCGCGCATATTTTCCGCCCTCGGTCCTCAACGTCGGGAGTGCGAAATTGAAAATGAGTGTGCACTCCGGCAATGCTATTGGAGCATCCACCATCTGACATGGTTGCTTTGTCGTTTGGTCGAAATTTTCTGTTAGAACGATTTCGCATTAACCTACTTTCTCCATATTCATTATCTATAAAGAGAGTCCTTTTGAATAACAGAAATTATCTACGATACTAGAATAATTCAGATGATGAGATATTAATCTGATATATTTTAAACAGATTTTTCAGACAAAGTGTTTAGAAATTTTATAAAGACATACTTTTATTATTCTGAGGCTTTAATAAATTATAATTAGGCGCAATTTATTGACCACTGTGCTCTCTTCGTGAAAAATTAATAAATTTGTGTTTAATGATAAGAATTTGCTGAGAAGCTTTAAAAATCTTAATAATTAATTATTAGTTACTATAAAATATTCATTATTATTAAATGTAAATTATTCTAGTGTATTTTAATATTCATTTCACGATATTATATATATATATATATATATATACATAAGAGAGAGAGAGAGAGAGAGAGAAATAGATAAATTAATACTTTTCTTGCGTTTATTGTGAAAATGAATGAAAAAGTAAGTTCCTTGAAAATAGCGATGATAAGAAAATGCTCAGTGACGCGAAAACCGATGTTCTAAAGGAAACGGCAACTATGCAAGTACGATAATGTGTACAAACGAAGTAACGCGCAAAAAGTTGACTCCATCATCGAGGCGCCATATCGAATTTCAACTGTGTATATTCAACTTATCAATTCATATTGTAATATATTTCATATAATACTTGATTCCTCAGACATCCGCATAACATCTCTAAGAATGCGTATTTTATTAAATTTTACCATTATAAAACGAATTATTCTATTCTTAACCAATGTAAATTCATCACCTTTTTTTTTTTTTTTTTAAATTAATAAATCGCGCTCAATTACGAAATTTTAACGCTAAATTAACTTAAATAAATTATAATTACGAATTTAATGAATTTATTATGAATTAACTTTATTACGACCGTTATTATTAACTCAAAATTTTGTGTTTTAATTAGTTGTAAAAATTCAATATTTAATTATTCTAATAAATAGTCGTCTAATACCTTATTATGTTATTAATATTAACGCATTTATTTTTCAAATTTATTTATTATATTTCGCATGTAATAAACAATTTTTATCGATTTATTACAATGAGAGAATTAAGTCAATTAAAATAGATTTTGATAATATTATTAAATCTTTTCATGCCAATGAATATAATAATACCATTAGAAAATAGTGGAACGAAAGGCTTTCTATTAGACATAAAGATAATTTGGATTTACAAATTTTCAGATTGTCAAGTCAGTCGTGATCAATCGATAAAAATACTTGGAATCGATTGAAACTTTTCAAATCCAAAAAATGTATTCTAAATATTTGTTAATTTATGAAAATTTAAATAAAATCGTTTATTGGCATTAGATTCATGAAAGGCAATTGATGCCAATGACTTAACAATATTTCTATTTAAATTATAAATATCAGAAAATCTCAAGAAATCTCCTATTGTACTAAAAATTTGAAAATATATTACGTCCAATATTTTTGTTACGATAAAAATTATAAAACACTGCATAGATCTGTAGATTATTTGAATAGGATTTGAGTGGAAATAGGTGAAAAAAAAAAAAGAAATAGAAGCATATTGGGAATTCTGCTTCGATAAAGCTTGCTGGTAATAAGTGGTAGATCTAAAAGGTTTGAAGGATAGTAAAGGAGAGTTGAGTGTGCCGTACACGACTAGTACTTGACCCTGCCTAATAACAAAAATCTTACTTGTGCTTGCAAGTACTGAACAACTTACTTACCCAGTGGCTTATTCGAGCGAACTACCCATAATATTATTATATAGACAATATTGCTAATGGAAGAGGTTATTCAGTATAAATCCTCTATAAAGTTATTTTTCAAATATTACTTGTTGATGTATATTGTTAATAGATCGCCATTAGAAATTAATTTATATTACAAATCTAACTTTGTAAAAGTACAAGATTATTATTATTGTTGTTGGATTATAAGCATTTTATTAATATTAATGAGTACGACTGTGGATTAATATTCTGTTACTTCTAAACGAACATTATATACGAGCTGTAGAAATATGTTATATAAGGCAATAATTACAAATCCATCATAAATATCTAAATATCTAAAAATCTATTTAATAAAGGCTTATATATTTGTATATTTTATGCTTTATATTTATTGTAAAATGTAGCAATTTGCATTTTATATGTAAAACAATTATTTTAATTTGAAAAATTCATTGGACAATTTTAGATTATAACAAGTCTAAAAGGGTTTAGATTTCACATCAATGAAATCCGTTGACCTCTAATTTTAGCAAATTTAACGAAAACCTTCTAAATAGACGTTTTAAATAGTTTAAATACGCTTTAAATATTCTATTTGTTAGCAAATGATTTCAAAATCTGTTCTTTTAGTGTTCCTTTTTTTATCCGACTGATTGCAAATGTTTTAAAAAACTAGATCAATTTTATAAAATTCATACAATTAAACTAATATTCATATAATGTCTAATAAATATATTTTACTAATTAGAATTACTTTTTTATTAATTAGAAATTCTTAATATCAGGCACAATAGTCGAGTCTATGTCGATACAACCGATAAAATTTTTATAAATGTAAATAGTCGACTATCAAATAAATGAATGAAATCAAATGCAAATAGTATTATAAATTATAGTAAAACATATTCTATAAGTTATTCTAATTCTAATTTGTGTTGCTATAATTGATTTATGATTCGAGAATTTATTATTCAGAATTTTAATTTATTTAAAAAAAAAATAATTATTTTACTTTGTTGCTATTTAAATTTAATCTTTTGTATTTTTTACATCTTAGTTAGTTAATTTGAAATTTATTAGATGATTATATCATATAAATTAGTATAATTATAAAGTTTACTTTTTTTTTAATTTAAAGAATATAATAAATATTTTATTATATCTCGATTTAATATGAAAAATACATTTTTTTCTATTATAATAACCACAATTATATCCTTATAATCAATTAATTAAAGTAAGAATAACTTAAAAATTACTGGATTCTATTAAGAAAAATATTAATATTAAAACTTGGACCATTTTAATTTTATTCAATTGATATGTTTGAAGATGAAAATGTTTAAAATGTAGTCGAAACAAATCTATGGTGTACTAAAAAAAATTAACAAATTAATTTATATAATTTGATTGAAAAAAAAAAAAAAAAAAATAAATAAATAAATAATAAAAATCATTTCTAGTATTTATTTATTATTTTTATTAAAAAATGTAGCAGAATTATAAGGTTTTAATTAAATATTTAATATTAAATATTAAAAAAAGAATTAATATCTTTTTACTCACTTGATATACCTTCATGCTATCAATATACGTGATATAATCACTTTCATACTATTTATCTTTACTTGTTTTCAAACCAAGAAAATTGCTCTTCTATAAAATTATATGACATCATCATATTACTGCCCCTTTACTACTTTATATTAAACATTAAAGTCTTTTTGCATAGAGAGACTCGGATAAACCGGCAAATATCTATCCCTATCGAACTAAGTCGCAACAACAGTTTCGTAGTCTGAACTTTCTGAATATGATTCAAATGGCGATGGATTCAATGCAATGCTTTACCTTTTGTATTTCCGTTTATACGCATACAACAAGATCATACGTATTTCCCACTTGACTTGAGCTGGAAAATGCCGAGCCACTTAATTGAATTTCATTTAAACAATCTTTATAATATCCGGCATCTCACTCGAGAGGATTAAACATATCGATGACATTATTAAGGGTTACGTTCAAATAAATATAGCCCACACCCTGAAAATAATTATAATAATTTATAATTAATAAAAACTTTGGCATTATGCAATAAGTGAGCGGTGCTCCACGCAAAATATTCTTAGTAAAATAATTCTTTGAAATTTGAAATTCTTTGGATATTTATAAATTTTAGAAATATAGTCGACTTTAGTATTTACGTAAATTCACCAATTAAATTTCTAATTATTTAAATTTAATTCATTGCAAAATTGTTTGCGCAGTTCGGAAACATCAAATATAAAGAATGTTAAAAGTTTTTATTAAATTAAATTAACGTCCGTTGATGAAGCTACTATTTAAGTAACATATCGATGTACGTATCTTTTTTTTTTATTTCTCTATTAAATTAATTCAAAGGAATTTCCACTTATTCCTTGCGATTGTACAGCCAATATAATTTATATCGATCTGGAAAGTAACTACTACTCTTTTCTCGCACCACTGGATTCAAACGAGTGGCTAAGTTTTCAAGTTGCACGTGTAGCACGTTAATCATCTAACATTGTCACAACTGTAATTATGATTATTTCTAGTGCACAACATTCTCCAAAATTAGAATATCTGCATTTCGTAATAGAGTGAAACGGGCTCGTGGAAACTCGCACTTTCTCTCTTTTCGTGTATATCGTCAAATCTATTGTATCGAAGTATGCTTGTATGCCCATTCTGTAATCACATTTGCATCCACTGGTGTCATTGCCCCCGATCTTGCTAGACACTGACATTTACATGGCGCCTCGCATTATTGTAATGCTAGTTTGTTGCAACTGGCGGAAATGCTCGACACTACTTCGCGCCTCACGCACCATTGAGTTTTAAGGCTGAAGAGTGCGCATGCTCCGTACACAATTGCAAAAGCGTTTGGTATCTTAATCGAGGTATACTCCGATATACGCTCCAGTTGATGTAGGAATTTTCGTCATTAGAATGCACAAGTAGATTCGCCTACTTCCTCGCTCAGAGTGTGTATTTAACGGGCTGAAGTGGAAGTTTAAATTCGACGGATGCGAGGTTGTCGCGAAATCAGCTTGAAGATACACATGTCTGGTACATAAACGGTTTCTAGTCGTGCAAAAGACGAGCGATTAGGAAGTGAAAGTTAAGCAAGCATTATCCCCAACTGCTCGAATAATTATTGCAATCTTCGTTGCGTTGGAAATTTTGAAATTATCGTTAAAAGTATTTTTACGGATTGTGCTAACTTTTTCATAAAGATTTTGACTCGAAAAATTAATCGAAACTTTTTTGTTTGGTAAAATTCTTTTCTGTATAAAAAGCAAAGATAAAAACATTGATGTAAAAATACTTCAAATTTGTTTGAAATTGTTGGTATTAATTTGGAATTCGTTTATATTACCTTTTCCTTTCGAATTAATTAGAAAATTTCATACAAAACTTTTACAACGTGTACTCGTGCGTCAAACTTAAGCAAATTCGTGTATTTAAAAAAGAATGATTATGACTGCAAATTACAACTCTACAATAATACATTATAAGCCATAATAAATTCTACATAGATGGATATGGAATATGAAGCAGATTTGTAAACATAACTCTTCAAACGATATTCTTTAAAATTTAATTGAAAAAATCTAATTATTTTTACATATATGCGCGCGCGCGCGCGCGCGCGTGTGTGAGCTTACACCGTTATCGATTATTTTGAAAATAGCTATTTATTTCTATAACAATCATTCTCATCATGATAAAATTTGTCCATATTAAATTTTCTAATTACTATTATTTACTCTATTAAAATTAAACCTTATTATTTATATTCATTGTTATTTTGTAACAATATATATTTTTCTCCTTTAAAATATACAATAAAATATATTGAAGTAATTAATAATTATACAAAAACAGTAAATCTGGATGTAAAATCATTAACGGTGGAAATAATTTGACATTAACATAACACGCATCTTAAATTTAATTAGACCCCTTTTCATACTGCTATGATTAATAAAACTTTGTAGTGAAAACTATGACCAGAGAGACAGAGAGAGAGAGAGAGAGAGAGAGAGAGAGAGAGAGAGAGAGACGAATAGAAATATTATTTATTTATAGAAAAAAATATTTAAAAATATACATCAATCTAGTTATTTTACTTAAAGGAATAAAAATATGCAAGAAAATTCATTGTACCTTTATTGTTGAATCAGCTTATGTTGGAATCTTCACTATGTTCTATCAATTAGAACAAATTTTCTTAATGGGAACCATTCGATATTCACAATTTTCCGGAAATCTATGATATCAGAATCAATCATTCCTCGATTTAATCTGACTCGCAGAAAATATTTCAATATTTATTCAAAAGAGTTTAAGTATTTAAGTTCACTATTTAAGTATCTTTATAATTTATATATTTATTTATAATTTTTACATTTTAACCTAATTGAATAAATTTCCTTATTGTGCAAATAAAAGTACGTCACGGTTTGTAAAATGTGACTGGTAATTCAGAAGAAGGCTTAAATTGATTCCTCAAAATTGAAATTAAATATTGTCAAGCGAGCGTTGTTGCCATTTTTCTTTAAATACTACTGGGAGCATTTGGAAGTATTTTTCTTGTTGTATTTGATCGAGTCAAAGATTGTTTTCTTAGACGCCCTCGTGTCCTTCTCAGACAGAAAGTACGCAAGCCGAGATTTGGAAGCCTTTTAAAGTTCTTATATTTAATAACTAAGAAATTCGACATTGTTCGAAGAGCCTTTTCTCTCTTTCTCTCTCTCTCTCTCTCTCTCTCTCTCTCTCTCTCTCTCTCTTTCTCTCTCTTTCTGTGTAATTTTCTGTGAAGTTTGTGTCGATATTAAACATCACAAATTTAACCAAAAAAATTTTTTCTTTTTTTATTATAAAATTAAGATAAAAGCTTTTTAATAATACATACAAAAGTTTTATCGTTGGCAGAAAAAAATATTTAAACATGAAGAATTTTTTGAAATGTATTTCTTATTAAATGCTCTTAATCGATCCATTTTTGTTAATTATTTAACACAATTTTAATCTGAATAAATAAAATATATAAAAAAATGATTTAATAATATAAACTAAAAGTATGCAAATACTTAATGTATATTAATAATATACATGGTGTCAAAAAATTTTAGAATTTAAAATAAATTAGATTAATATTCTGTTTTAAAAAATTATTTCTTCATGAAATAATAATTCTATTAGCAACCATTTATCACTAATCATTACTGAAGAAAAATTCATTATAGAAGAACAAAATTCAAAATAGAGAAATCCTTTATGATATGGCGTCTTAGAGAATTGTGAAAGCTAAGATGACGCAAAGTTCTAAATAGCTTGTAAGTCTTGTAAAATATCTTTAAATAAAAAATCTTTTATCACACACACCAAAAACTTTCGACCGACTAGGGATAGCCAACGGGAGCTGGATCAACGACTTGAATTCTTCAACGGTATTCGAGCTGATGATGACGTCACTAATGAATGCCATCCGCATTGTCCCCCCGTTCCCGCGGATTAGCCAAGTTTTAAGGGGCAATTTTTCCTCCGCACCACATCGTGTTAAATAGAATAACGCGTGGCACGGCAGTTTGACCTTTCTGCTTTATCTTCTACTTTTATTCCTAGCTACGCTCGGATATTTTTCTTGCTATCGCACTTTTTTTTTGTCGCTGGCCAAATAAAAATGGGAAAATAAATACTGCTAGAAAGATGAAACGAATAATAAATTTATGTATTAATGTCAGTGCTATAAAAATCATTCACTTTGTTTCCGACATTACTTGAAAATAAAAATAAGCTTTGATTTACAAACCAGATTGTTCTTTCCTATCCGACAAAATACATTGAACGAGTAAGTTAGTAATAAGAAGCAAATAGTGCCGTAAATGATATATTTTTATTAATATATAAATTTCTTCTTAATAATTCCCGTAATGATAAAAAGGATTTTTTTGTTTTCATTAAAATATTACCGAATTATTAATAAAAAATATTTGTTGAAAAATGTTTAATGGATTGTATTATGTTGGAGAAATTAAAGGTGAAAAAAACTTTCGTCTTGATTGAAATAGTGAGATTTAAATCGTTCAAAAATGTACGAGATGATCCGAAGCTTTTACAAAAGGAGTGAAAATTACCTTTAATTTAGCATACCCGGAAACAATTTTTCACTTCAACTACAATTTACGTCTTTTAACGCTTCATTTTTTAAACTTCGTCACTTCCTTACAAAGTATAAAGCAAGAAATATTAAGTTTCTTTACAAATTACTCAATAGCTAAGCAAGTTTTTCGTATTACATTTCTAAATAAAAGATCATTAAAATATATCTCAAATAAAATCTATCTTGAATTCATTTTGCATATAGATAAAAATTTAATGAAAAGTTAATTGAATTGTTATTATTTATTTGTATGATACTAATTTATTATTTTTTGCAATTTAAATCAATACTTTCGAAACTTATATGCTAATTATCGTATACTTCGAGTAATGTAATTTAAATTAAAATTAATATTCGACTAATGGCTTACAAGGCTGATTTCTTCTCGGTAAATTTATCGAATTATTAATCGGAAGTGAAACGTGCATGCAGATTGAAATATGTTGAATTTCCTAAATACTATAAAGTTTACTACGCATAATTTTGTTCCCTCAGTTCTCTTTGTGCTGCTATGTCGTAAAAATACAAAATTCATCCATTTATATGTCCTACTGAATAAATTATGAAATAGTTATTTATACATTACAAATATTCTTGATTATAATTTTCTGAATTATTCTATATAGAAGATCCATTATTTATCTATTATTATTCTTATCCGCATAACGTTTCCTCCTCAACTATATACTCTACAGAATTATTTACCATTTAATTATTAAATAGCCATGAATTTTCCAATAAATGTAAAGAATATCCATATGCACACATACATATGGTATAATATACAGTTAAGCTTAAGAAAATTCAAAGATCGAAGACAAAGTTTTGTCAAAGTAGCTCATCTATCTGTACATGGGCTATAAAAATCTTTCGCTTCATTGGCATTTATTTACAAGAAAAAGTACCCATAGAGTCAAATGCGTGTAGTACAGCCGGCCACATATGTACTATAAGCTTTCTAGAAACAATGTAAGAGATATTAAAAGAAAGAGACCCCGATACAAACGTATACGGATAGTGTGAACAAAAGAAAATGGAAAAGGGGGAGAGAGGTGGGAGGAAGGTAGCATTGAAAGACGTGGAATAAAGAAGGGCAAAATGAGTAGAAGAACCGAAGCAGAAGGAGAAAAAGCTAACAGTTGGAATCAAGGAGAGACAGAGTTTCTTGAGAAAATAAAAGCAAACTTGTCGTTGATCTGGCAGAATAAATGGCCCTAGGCGGGATACGAACCGAGAAATGGGAAATCCGGATGACCTGCCGTGCCCTCGACGCCGTCCTCTGCCTATGCGTACAAGTTGAATTCCATATAAACTTGACGAAGTCAAAAATTTAAACAGTTAATAATTATTGATAAATTAATGCATAAACGTTTATAATTAAACGATTCGGTACAGAGAGATGAGACGAGACGAAGTAGTTTAATATTTTTTGTAGTAGTATTTTTATAGATGATAACAAGAACTGATTTTATAAGAATTTTCTTAATTTTATTTATTTAATGTGTTTAAAGCGCGGGTATCAGATATGATTGAATTAACGTTGTATACATCGAGAGAATGCTTTGTTGGTGAAAATTAATGTTATAATATGTATTGGTACAATATTTATTTATAATATGCATAAAATCCTTTTAAGAAATATACTACTAAGAAACTAATAAACTATAATAAAATAATACTATACATGTATACACATTTGTGAATGTACGCCATAGTATTTGTTAAAAAATATTATCACTTATTTATATATAAATAATATAAATATAAATAATATATATAAATATATATTATATTTATATAATAATATAAATATAATAAAAATAAAAAAAATACATAATTAATTTAAAATATCATTACATCGTAATTATTTGTTCATACAAGTGGATATTTAAATCAATTTGAAAGGATTTAAAATCAATAATTAAAATCTTCTTAATTTCTACAACACGAAGAGAGGCAAAGAATCGTACAAATTATAAGTTTTTAATTTGTCACTTTGGTAAAATTAAGAAAAAATTTTCAATTTAACGTAAGTGTTCTTATTTAATTATAATATTTACATTATTTCACTACAAAATAATAATAATCAAAATTTATTGTAACACAAATTTTTCCTTAAAGGATTCCTTAAAGCTTTTTATACCATAAAATTGCTAACATTCTTTCAAAAAGTTATTTCTATAAGTGTTTTACCGTTCTCTCATCTCTTCTCTCATTCTCTCATCAATTCTCTCATCCTTATATTTAATAGTCTACTTTATTTTTAAATAAAATAAATAATCTAATAAATTAAAATCAATATAGAAATAATAATTAAAAATATAGAAAACGTACTTGAGATAATTATATATGTTAATTATTGACTTAATAACGGTATAAACATTGATATAAAAATTCGTATCTAATTGTATTTTGAAATTAACACTTACCAATCGAAATATTTACTATTTTAGTAAATAACGTACAATATGTATTATTGAAATAACTATCTAAATTTATTATGTAAAGCTGTTCTTGATTGAAGCAGACTTCACGAATGCAAAATAAAGAACAGTTCACGTTCTCGGACACTCGGACACTTAACTAATTTGGGATTTTGTCGACGATGTAACAACAAAATACTACAACATTTCCGCATAGCAACGCCGATGAAACTGAACTTCTAGAAGCTTCATTATCTGACATCATTAAGTTTTTCGGCATAACCAAAAGCATCACCGCTGTTGCCGTCGTCGCAAGCTGCTACACAAATATTTAAGAATTTTTTTTTTAATACTCACTGTAATTCCAATCATCGTTCACTTATTTATTATTGTGGACAGTATTTTTCAATTAATCAAGTATCGGTTTAACTTTCGACTACGAATTTTAGCCGCATGCTTGTCAATCAGCCTAATACGTGAATTATCCCATCAACAGTGCAAATAAAACATACACTCTCAGCAGTGCAGTGAACCTATCAGAATTGTAATCAATAAGGTGCGTCAGCCTAGCGGTCATTCAGCATGCCCTGTCGGTAGTTCATAAGGTACATTAATTTTATTCTTGTGCAAGCTAGTCAACCACGCTCGAACCATCTCTCTGCTAATTACAATTACCATCTTCCCATGCTCACCTCATCAGCATGGTCGACTACTTATGCTGATCCTTACAACATCAGCACACACTCAACATTCAACATCTTTTGCTAACATCAATAACAGCAACGACATCGCCACCACTAAAACAAAAGTGAACCATGCATATTATAAATGTAATTGTTAATAAATTATATGTTACAAAAGTTTGAACAAATTATACCTTTATATAACCCTTCCCTTTGACTCCCACTCAGGCATCTGCGGCAGAGCGGGCGGCAAATTATTAAAGCTATCGAAATAGTTCTAGCCAAAATATAACATCACTTTCGAACAAAATCTATTATAAACAAAATTGCGATATTAAAATAATTAAAATATCGTTATTATTATACTTATATTATGTGACTATTATATTCTTCATCATTTGCCTCGCAGAATTTCTCATAAATTCAACCATACTGTTTCTAGTCAAAAGTTCAAAATACCAAAGTCCGACTAATGTCTTCGGTGCACTTTAAGCTTCAGGAATATTCTCTAATCAGGATGAGAAAATTAGTTAGAAATACATATATGTGTGTATATATATATATATATATATATATATATATCGACACATGTACTTCTACAAATTTTAGATTTACCAGTGTACGTAGAAAGTTTACTCTTTCTTATTTGCACTGATTAATAACGAAAGTCAATTATAAATTTTGTATGTAAATATGTGTATATGAAAAGATTTTAATTTTACTGATTACCTTTAGTGTATTACATATGCTAATTTCATAAAAAAATTTCTTTATATTGTTCAATAGCATAGTGCGTTTTAAAACAGAGTAAATTATATTTCCCTTTGATTAAATCTATTAAAAAGAGAAGAATTTATAAGCATTTAGTAGCTGTAATTTCAACTTTTATATTGTCATCGGATAGATTTATTTTTAGTACTAAACTTCTAGTTTACGACACAAAATCAATTTTAAGACGTACTTAATTAATATCCCATACTGTATGTTTTATATCCTAAATGTAGAAATAATCGTAAGTTAAATTACAAATTAATTAATCAAGTACATATTAAGATGAGTAGTTAAATTAATTAAAAAATATTTGATACTTTAATACAATAATATTTGCAAGTATTTGATATACTCAAAACCCAAATAAAATAAAATGTTATACTCCTATAAATTGAACACAAATTATCTAATAATTAGGAAAAGACGATTCCTATCTTTGCTTAAATATCAGCTTCTTTTTATATTTTCTGCACGATTATATTTAGATTAAATTGCTGATTCACATTTTAATAGAAGAGTCAGAAACATTATTATATAGCTTTCAATTAATAATACTGCAATTACATATTCCATTCACTACTTAATTATACAACTAGATTTATTAATTATTTAAATAATTTTGTTGTAAGCTTAGGTAAATAGTATGCTTTCAGAGTTTTCAACCATGAAATTAATGCTTAATGAGTTTAAGCCCTTTTTGTAAAAATTATATGAACCTTCACTCGAATATTTACATATTTCAAGATATCGCTGGATGTTCTCTGCATTCGCAATATAAATCCTACAATGCCAACCAAAATGAACTAAATTAAGTATATTTTATATTAGAAAATTAGGTTTGAAGCCTTTATTCATAAATTTTAAATATATATTATTAGCAATTAGTAGTAATTATTTTTATAGAAAAAGTAAATTCATAGAGTTATTTTACAACTTCTTATATTTATATATTAATTCTCTATTTAAACGTTGAAACAAATTAATATGATTATGAAAAATATTTACAAAATTGTATTACCAATATAAGTTTATTTTTCGAATTCATACAGAATTTGGTTATTTAGTTTTTTTTCCTTCTGTTTTTTTTAATTTATTATTATTATTATTATTATTTTTTTTTTAATAAAGAAAGACAAATATAAAGTGCGAAAAAACATAGTATTTGAGCGTGTGAGGCTCTATGTGCCTGTTATGAACACACAGACATGCAGTTCAGCAGCATATGTTCTTTGGTAAAGTTTAACGTTGAAATTTTCTCATCTTTCACTGTGTGTAAATTGTCATGGCTTAAGTCATTGCACACACGCACACACGCGCACACGCGCACACACACACACACACACATATATATATATATATGCATATAGTGAGGAAATTATGACAATAACAGGAATAAAGTTTAATATAAAATCTCTTTTCAGGTTGTAATGATCATATAGATATGGAAGCTCAAGTCACGTTACAAGTTTTTATAATTTAATAAATCGATTTATTCATGTTTTAACAATGTAGTTTGCAATATTTTATCACAGCCTCAAAGATTACTTTAGTATTAATGATATTTTTATTATTAAATTGTTTTATTTAAGGATTCGTATTAGTAATTTAAATCGTAAATTTATCATAAGTAATTTTCACTAAACTCTAGTAATTGATTGATAATTATTTACTCATCGTTCGCGCGTGTTCTATGATGAATAGTGATAATTTTATTTACAGAACAGAAATAAATGAATATATAATTTTTATTTCAATAGAAGTTTATTAATTTTATCTGTCTACTTAGAATTGTGTTTTTCAATTTTTTATTGATATTGAAATTGAATTTGAAATTGAATTGACATCCTCTATTTTATTAAAGCGAACTAATTATAATAGTTGGATTAGTGAATAGTGAAGTATTGGCATAGAATATTTATTTCATGCATTGAAATAAGAAAAAAAAATTTTTTTCAATTATACGTCTAATAGAAAAACATTGATAATTTCAATTGTGTTTTATTTTGAAAATTTATCGTGCCACTTTATTACAATGTTTCACTCAAAGCATTTACTCTCTTCTCACAAATAGTCTTAGTTTACTTGTGGAATTATAACTGCACTTGCATTTTGGAAAGCTGCTGTTCTTGCGCTACTGTAAAAGCGTTAAGAGCGAGAGAGTGAGAGAGAGAGAGAGAGAGAGAGAGAGAGATCGAGAGAGCGAGAGAGCGTGAGAGTGAGTGGAGCGGGGGGTTAGGAGAGAGGAAATAGGAGAGGCTGACAGAAGATCGCACAAATGCAAACTGCGTGCGCATATCCATTCCAGAAGAAGAGAGTGAGTGAGAAATAGAGACAAAGAGCTTGAGAAAGGAAGGGATAGAATGTAACCTCGTTTACCAAAGTCGCGTTGCCAGGGAAAAGGGAAGGAAAATTGAGTTTTGCCTTCGTTGCTCGCGTAGCTGGTCTATTCCAACCAAAAAGCAACCATGCTTATCCCGCTCGTATTACAGTTATTTTTGCAAGGACTACACGGAGTTCTTATACAAGTGAATAATTTGTCACGTACAGCCATACGGCACAGACTTACGAGCGATCACTTTTTTTTAACTTTTATTAACATTTTTTCAATTAACTAGAGCGCTTACATATTTCCATTCACATAGTTACAATGATTAAAATTTTTTCAATTTCCCACTCAATTTACGTATTTCTAACATTTTAAAACTTAAAAAGGTACAATGTCTTAATGAAATTTTCTACCACTCATAAAAATGTCGTTTATAAGCGTTATATGTATCATCAATTTTCGCGGAAACTTAATATTCTAACTAATATCTCAATCGGAATATCAACATTCTTTACTCTACCTCAATTTACGAAGGCACACAATCAACGATCGTTTCAACAATTATATGCATTCAGTCCAACGGCCTAACAACAATGTTGAAGGACCTCAAATGCGTGAATAAATCGTAAATAAATACGACGATGGATTATCCAATTATACATGAAATTCTTGATGCCAGTCAACAGTCGCTCGGATCTCATTGTTTCCAGAGTGATGCGCGAATTACTGGGTTTGCCAAGAGACAGTAAAATTTTGTAGGCAACGAGGGATGAATTTATAAACGGCCACTGGAGACCGCGAGAAAACGAATAAAGAGGCGTAAAACTAACTCAGGACGAGGGCAAGACAGATTCATAAACAGGCGAGTCGTGAGTAGCATAAGTGAGAAGGACACCTGCATCGATGCGCGAAGGATAAAGCGGGATTTGTTTCTCCCTCGTCTTATTCGTCTTCTTTGTTGCGCAATAGTTACCTACGCGTACATTAAAATATCATTACGAATAACCGAAACTCGATGTTGCAATATTGTAATAATCAAGTCGATAGTTCGGAAAAGGTACTACTCGAGCGCGATATTTAATGTAGAATTCAACGTTACTTTGATAAACTTCAAATTCGAAGTAGCTTGCCCCCGGCATTCGATTTAGAAGAAAAATTCATATTATATACTCGTGTGAATCAATGCAATTTGAATTTTTATGAATTTATGAATTAATATATCGAAGAAGAATATTTACTACATATATTGTTAAAAATTATTCGTTCATAAACAATGTTTTTATAGTTTTACACGTTATCTAATAATTTCATACTTGCACTAATATTATTTATTTGAGAATTTAATCAACGTAAATTTTACGTACTCTTTCTTAAAAATATTATTTATATATAGATATAATGTTCTAAAAATTATGGATTTTGGAAAAAATTTTTTTCGAAACACTCTTTAATTTATTTTACGGATGAATTAATTATACATAAATTAAAAGACATTTTTTTTTTAAACAATTGCGAAGATATACTTGCTTGTAAAATAATAATAAAGTGTGAAATTATTTATAAATATTAATGTCATGAGGAATTATAAAAAAATAATTTAAATCGATACTTATACCTTTGCCATAACCAATGATATAGAAATTGAGTTGAAAAACTAAATGAATTAGAAAAAAAATTTTTTTTTGAAACCGTTTTTTTTTTTTTTTTTAAAGTGTAATAATGAATCAATAAAAACATTCGTATAATAATGATTATGTTAATTTAACATATAATTTATATTGAATAGAATTGATGTAAACACGTTTTAGGATATATATTTTATTTATATAGCAAATGTTCCAGAATTTTGTATCATATCGTACAATAATTATTTATAGTGAAAGACTCAGTGTAAAATAAAAGACATATTTTCATCAATTGCATAATAATATATTAATAATTGAAAGTTGTTTAATTCTAGAAATGAATATAATTGAAAGCAATGATTTTCCTAAGGTATTATAAATTCTATATTGTTTTGAAATTTTTCACGAATATGAATATAATATTGCATAAAAATCAAGATTGTAATGTATAATGAAATATATATATATGTTTCCTATGCACATTAATTATGAAATAATTCAAGTACTTCTATTAAATTACATTCAATTACAACTAAACAATCAAACGATAATTTTACTAGAAGAATTTAAAAAAATTAGAATGTTTAATTACATAAATAAATTATTTTCTAATATCTAATAAATGCGATCAGTGATTTAAAAATTAAGTAGTTAGTCTCCCATGTTACATCAATTGAACTATTCCATTGGTTTATAATAAAGTAACCCAACTAGTTAGGTATTATTCTCGCTCTTTATTTAGAATTTGTTCATTTCGAGAATACATTTGGAAAGTGGATAGATACTTTTAGCGAACAATCTGTGTTTTTCCATTAATTATATACTATTTATTATTAGAGATGCGGAAATTAAGCTGGATTGTAATATAATATAAGATCATTTGAAAAGGCAAATTGGCCGAAAATAGTTTAGTGTATGTTATTTTTTATGTTTCAGAAAATATTTAATATAATAGAAATTCGTTACCAAAAGGAAACTTTCAGCAGTCTATTTATTTGCGAATACAAATTTAAATGTCAATTTTATATTATATATAAAAAATATATCATCAATTTTCATAATGCTTGTTGCGACTTGGCGATTCGTTAAATACGTGAACCATGTAAAGACAGAATAAAACTGATTAACTGGAGCACGTAGAAGAATCTGTTCTAAAAACGTTCTATTTTAAGTACTGAAAAATTTTAAACAAATTTCACCTCACTACAATTCAAACTACAATTTTCTCTATTATAATATAGTATCATAGAAATTTTAAATAACGTTTCTCTTCAATAATAAAAAATGACGACTGAAAGTTCTATTATATACTAATACTTTTTATTCTTCTACAACTGCCTGTAGTGAAGATTTTGTCGAAAGAATGAAGCAAAACAAAAGAATAGAAATAATAAAGCCTATCTAAATAAGAATAAGAGAGATAACAAGAGTCGCGTTGCAAGTTACAGTTCGGTCAGTATGAATGGACTAAAAGTAACAGAGTTTTCTCAAGTTTTTTCTCCTTATTGATATACATTTGTCGCCGAAAATATATTTATTTGTTCAGTATGAACGTGACATAAATTGAAATTTTTTTTTTTTTTTTTTTTAATAATCGCTTCTATGATATTAATTATTTAGAATAAATGTAATATATTATTAAAAATCGAGAGGTTATCAAAATTATTTATTTATAAAAGAATTCATATCGTTAATAAAATTGTTCATTATATTATTGATTGCTAATTATTTAATGTATTTGACAATATTGCAATCAAATTGATAAATTTTATTTGTCTCATTGTCAATTAATTATATCAATTCATTGTTACTATTTTAAATAGTTTTTTTTTTCAAATAAATGTATTAATTTTTTTAAATCAAGTATTTCCATTTATTTCGCCTATATTTTTCAATTATTATTTATCGAATGACTGCGCAGATAGAATACAAAACTATCTATATCAAGTTCAAATTATTGTAATAAAAGTGAATAACAAAATTTCAATTATTGAACGAATGTACAATATATTACATTAAAGCACATATATTGTTTGATAACAATATTAAATATTATTGCAAAATTATTGTAAAATAACGATTGAAAGGAATTTTATTATATAAGGAATATTTAATTGACTACGTAACAAAAAATTATAAAAAAAAAAAAAAAAAAAAAAAAAAAAAAAAAAATGAAATTATAATAAAATTAATTCAACAAAAAATTAACTATCATTATAAATTAATAAATTCTGCTATAATTAATAAATGTATGGGTTAATAAATAAGTGAGGCAAAAAATTGTTAAATGAAGTTTCATTTTCTTTCTTTTTTCTTTTATTAAAGTTAAATTAAAAATTATTAAAAGAACTTTAAGAATGCAAAAGCTTTCAGCTGCTCAAAAATAATTTATTACATACATTGTACTTTAAAATGCAGCATATACACATACGGTATTTCTCAAAAGACTATACCTTAAAAGCTTTTAAACCTTTCAAAATCCAACAGTACGACAAACGATAATTCGTTAATGTAGAGTTGCGCGAGCCTCAGGATCGATTTCTGCATTAATTCACAGAAGGTAATCAGCGGGTGCCGTTACGGCAAAAACTTTATAAAACATTCGGATTAAGAATAGTAGCAGAGGCGTCAACGTGTTGCATAAGAATATTAAATTATATTAGAAATTAATCGATAAATTTGATGCTTCCGATATATAGAATGTACGTTCATTTGGAGTGCAAATAAAAACAGCAACTACATTTTTCGTTAGTAGAATAGTTCGAAGTAGTGATGATTGGCGTGATGATAATGATTAATTTGATAAAACACATCTATTATGTAATATAGATATTTGCTAATTCTATGCTTTATAAATACAATAAATAAGCAACTTGGAAGAAAAGAAAAAAATGCTTTGGTATTATTCGTATTATAAGCCGTAGTCAAATAAGTTCTATAGTCTACTAATAAATTAAGCCTATAGAGTATGATTAGCCCTAGATAAAGTTAGTTGTTATTATTATTGACGTGAAAATATCATCAATACTTTAATAATACACGTCAACAATTTCATAATCTTCTTTATTTTATGCCAAGTTTATTTAAGATATACATGCATATAAAGAATATTATAATAGAATTTCATAAAATAGACTGAGAAGAGCTTTAAAGGAAACTGAAAACGGAATGTTTAATATCAGATATCAAGATTCAATGCAGGTAAAGTCAAAATTTCTTTCAGCAAGATAATAAAGAACAAAAATTACGACCAATTCAAAAGATTATATATAATAATAAATAATAATTTAGCGGCAGTAAAGAAAGCAATAATTCATTGACGCCAATTCATTTATTATTATACGATAGATATTATAGACGATATATATATATATTATTTTTTTAAATAGAATTGCATAAATACTTTTTAATCATATAACCTTTTTATTAATTTATTACGTTTTCATTTATTACGTTCGTTTATTACGAGGTTTATTATTTATTTATTTATTTATTTTATTATATTTATTAATTAATATATTATATTAACATTTATTGTATTAACATTAATATTAAACATTAATATATTAACATTTATCCTCCCACAGTATTCGTAATTCCAGAGAACATATCAGCGGACTATTTTATATGTAGATCATGACTATTGGTGATACTTGCCATAACTTTGCTTATTACGAAAGATTACGGTCGTGGGAATGTTCATTTGAAAGAGCAGTTTCTACCTATCTCTCTCTATCTCTCGGTACTTGCATCAGCATTAACAGTGGCAATGGGTTGCGTTAGGCGAATCTTGAAAGAGCTTCGGATCAAAGATTGCGACCTGGTGAAGCCGTTGGCGCTACCATTGCAAGGTACGTCGATAAAAGATGTCGCGTTTATGCGGGATGTAACGGCTTGGCTATCTCAATTTAATAATTGGCTGAATAGCTTTTATAATTATGATTTATAAATAATTTTATATGCTACTGCGAATACATAACTGCATAAGCAACACTGTACACTGTCAATTTTTATTTAACAATATTCACACTTTAATATCGAAATTAACAAGAAAATTAATTATAAAAATTATTTTTTATTAATTTTTAGTCGTAAGTTAAATATGACATTATGATTAATATATAATATATATGTGTACAAATATAAGATAGTGCATAGAATAAAAGGTAAAATTAAAATTTTGAATCACCATTGTGGTTCAATAATATTAAAGAAAAAATTTTCATTGCAATATATATATATATATATATATATATATACATATATATATATATATATATATATATACATAGTTATATATGTATACATAGTTATGTATACAGTTCATTGAATAGTCCGTGCATTAAATAAATTTGAAAAGTGATATAAAAATTCTAGATACAGTAAATAAACAGAGCAATTTAAATCTATGAATATCTATAATTCAGTTTACCGAGTAATAGTAGTTTTGGGAAAAAGTTTGTGAACAATTTTCATTATTAAAGTTTTAAGAGATTTATTATCCATTTATCCTGTATATATTTACATAGTTCAAAGTATTAATCAAATTCTCATGATATAATTTTGAAATTATATACACTTTTCGTTAAAAGTTCGTCTAATCCATAGTAAAGAACGTGTAATCTATCGATATTTATGTTTATTTATTTATGTTTTCTCAATTAAATTATCTATTATCATATTCGGATATTCAGAATCTAGTATCATTGTGTCGAAGCATATGATCCAATTTATTATAAAAAGTTGTTACATTATTACAGATACTATATAAAAATATTACTACTTAAATTTATTATATAGTTTCTTATCAAATTCATTAGCCTATCCCTGCACAATACTTTTATTTTCAATTTAATTGAATTCATTTGGTAAAACTGATTAAAATTTAATACAGAATTTATTATCTTCTTGATACTATTTATACACGTATCTAAAAATGTATATTCTAATTTCAAGAGAAACTGTGTAAAAATAATAATCAATTATTAACAGTGCGATAAGGCAATTTTGTCACAAATAATTGCAAGCAAAATATAAAATATAAGAATTCTGTTTCTTTCATGATTTAGCACAACAGTTTTAATGCAGTTTTAAAAAAAAACTTTGTGTCTAATATTGTGAAGATAATAAGTAAAGTATAATAACATTGTTAAACTATTAAAACAATTCAGTAAAAATTTTATAATTTTGTTAGCATAATTAATTAAATAATTTTCAATTAATTATTGATCATTGGTAATAATATTATTTAATCTTTTTTTAATCAATACGTTTCATTTATTAAAACAAATTTCCAGTATTTTTTTTTTATCCTATTTTTAATCCTACTGTCCATAGCATTGAGATGCTCTTAATTGTTCATTATGAAAATATTCTCACACGTTTCCTTTCATATTCAAAATATTCACTTTAGCCTGAAAAGAAGGTTCATCAGATATGTGCTTATGCCAATTAATTGGAAATGCAATACCAATATACTATTAAGCTATTTTTTATTATGGTTAATTTATGAATTATATATCGATGGAAGTTAACAAAATTATTTTAAATTTTAGCACTTCTTTTCCATTGCAGATCTTAAAACGAGACACGCAATCCATAATTCAATTAAAGATTTAATCATTTATAAAATATCTCTTTGGCAACGACATATTTAATAGATTAACCTCGCGCGGTCATCGGTATTTATTGGCTTATTAAATTTACGCTTATTCACATACCAAATTCTAATAATAAATTAGCGATCACAAACATCACTAATCATTCGTATCGCATTCCATTTTTCCACGAAGTTCCATCATATCGTGCAAAATTTTAGATTTTTATCTTGGGCAATGCTAGAAAGTTCGTCCACCTTAGTCACGTGGTATTCCTTCGCTGCAGCTTTTCGTGCGCCATTCCTCAAACGTTCATTAGTAAATAAACATCAGTTCCCGGTCCCGGGGAAGTGCAGGAAGTATCGCGAGTTATATATCCAACTGCTGCTTATAACATGGGAAGGACCATCGAAGCTGTGCACAGTGGCGAACGGGAGGGTATGGCAGTCCTGTAAGCGGCGGGCAACATTTCATGGTGATAAATCGCCCCGTCTGCTCCCTGGTGCGTCAAAATGATAACTTTTCCACCCTTTTATTGCCCTTGTTTTCCTCGTTCCATGCTTTTTTTCCCTCGTTTCCTCTGCCCCCTCTCCCCACTCAGGTCTGTTACCAGGTGATATTCTTCCTTTCTTTTGTATTGTCTGTTTTTGGTTTTTTCAACATTTTCTCTTTTTTCTTATCCTTTAAATACATATATAGATCGACTAGACGAGAAAGTTTAGTGCTGGAAAAATTGTCAGTTACGAGAATGACCTATCCGGTACAGAAATAAAATATAAATTATGCCTCTACAATAATATCTGGAGTTGTATGCAGGCGTGTATATGCGCGAGTGTGTACGCGTGTGTATGCCTATACTTTTGCCTGCGTCTCTCTCTCTCTCTCTCTCTCTCTCTCTCTCTCTCTCTGTATGTGTGTGTATGCATTTGTGCGTGGGTGCGTGATGTGTTGGCACGCGCGCATATGTGTGGGTCTGTAAATCTGATGTATACATACTTTTTTCGTTTGTGGAGATTTTCAAATTGAGGAAACTTATAACGTCATTACGAGAGCAGAAGCTAAGATTTCATTTAAAGGACTTTTACTCTTTTCCTACGTTTCTAATTTCGACTTACTTTTATCTTTTAATTATAAGCTTATTTGTACTATTATAAAATTAACTTACGATAACGAAACGAAGTGAAATCTATATTGTTTATAATTTTCCTAACTTTCGAACCTTCAGACTTTATGAGAAGCAATTGGAACATAAAAAATGTTGATATATTAATAACATTAACATTTCGAATTTCTATTGCATTTGTATAGTAATAGAATATTCTTTGAAAAAAAACAAAATTTGTTAACCACGACATTAGCATGTAAATAGACGATATGTAAAAATTAATATTTAATTAAGTCTAAATATTTATATTATTTTGACAGATCGTTCGAGTTTAAAATATATATAATAAATAAGCATAAAAGTTCAAAATCTATGAAGTTGACGGCTATTACCAAATAAATTGTCAATCGCTAACTATTACGAGATTATAATTTTGAGCGTTGATATATAGGGTTATCAACGAAATAATTTAGATTTTCAACTATTTAATGTTTCTTTATAACTTTGTGTTAGGGAACAAACTTTTACTATTTTATTTTATTGTTTTATTCCTACATTTATTATATTTATTTATGAAATTTAAATATATCTATTTACGACATTATTATGATCTGATTAATAACATGATTAATTAAACCTGATATTAATAATCTGATTAATAATCAATTATACTTATTATTGATATGAGTATTGTTAACATTCAATAATTCCACATTTTTGTACTATTTACATATAATAATGTATACATATTTTGCTCTCATAAAGAAAAAGTAATATCTTGAAAATTCTAGATTATAAAAAGAAAAGGACAATCCCCAGAGTCTTCAGGGATGTATTATTTCATTAGCTTTTGATGAAGAACATTGACTAGAGGAAACTTGAATTACAACTGAAGAGCTTCGTTGACTTCGATTGGTGTTGGCCTGGCCATTTGTAATCCTTGATAATAAACAGTAATCTTTTTATGCCCTTAACTATTATTTGCTATCGAATCGCAATATTTATTATATTATTTGTATAGTATTATTGTATATAGTATTATGTTATAGTATTTCTATTATATACTTTATTATATTATTATCGCAATAAATATTATATATATATATATATATATATATATAACATGTGTATATCAGTTTATATTTGCGCGTGTGCGTGTGTGCGTGTATATGAAAATTCATCTTAATATAGTCATAAGTTTTTAAAACAAGAGCGATATATTGAGAAAAAGTGTTGACGCTGAAACACAGCTACAAGCCAATAACTTACGGATATACTTTCGCACATATATAGAGACTAAACATGCACTTACCAATGCGAATTCCACTGGGACACGAAATTTCAACATACAACTATAATTCCCAGTTCTATAACAATGAATTAAATTTATAGAAATTAATGCGGTACTATTACAGGTTTCTTCTTTAATTCTTAATATCTTTTATATCAAATATTCTTAAATGCCTTAAATTTTTAGTTGAAATTCCTAACTGCCAACAGTCTTTTAGATATATCATAAAAAAATTCATTAGTAATTTAAAGTATAATAATTCTACAAACTTATATATAATTATTATTCTATTATATGAATGAACGTGTAAAAGCTCGCATCTTTATTCTTGAAATTTGAATACCTCGATTAGATAAGTCGACATACGCAACTATTTAATTGTAAATAAGAAAAACAAATAATAAAATCTCGTGATAAGCTAATTTAGCGCGTTAGCACCTTACCAATCAATTACAATTATTTACCGGAGAAAAAGCTCCTACATGCTTTATTTAAAACAAGAGCTGTCACGTCTAATCTTTTACTTACAATAAAGAAGCCATTATTAAGAAATTCAATAAGCAGTATTAGATAACTACGATATTGTTCGTGTTTGTCCAGTAATTTACAAAAATATCTTCATGTATGATGGCGATGCACGATCGAAGCCATATCCGGAGTGTAATAGCCAAACCAAACTTCATCGTCAAATAGAAACAGTGTCAGCATGAAATGCTGCGGGGGAATGAACTCCAAACGAGGGGCTCGAATCGAGTTCGGTCAACAGCAAAGAAAGAAAGAACATTGATCGGCCCGACACTCGAATGGGGTATTGAGAACTGTTGATAGGTTAAATAAAGGCACGTCTGTCTCCGAGTAAGAAAAGAAAGAAAAACGTATTGAATACTAGTTAGGAGCGTCTTACTTTTTAGCCGAATCTCATCGGATATTCCAAATGCTTGAAACTCTCCATCTTCTCGTTCATCGCAAATATATTATTTCTACTTTATATCTTAATCATTAAAGTTTAATTTATAATACTCGCAACGAGCGTAAATTTAACGTTATCAACAAAACAAAAACAAAACAAAAAAAAGGAAAAAAAAAAAGAATAATTTCGAAAAGAAATATTCTCTTCCACCGGTGTAATATATTTATATACACACACTTCCACTTCTTTTCTTACAATCCACTTTTCATTCTTTCAAGTCTTCCACGCAAGACTTGCGTTACCGATGCCCCTACTCATCTTTTTCTTTACGAATGTACGCCATCTCGCATTTACGATCTTCGAGTCGAAAAGGTTTTTAAGGTCAAGGGGTGTTGCGAGTATATGGGCTGCTTGTTTGCGAATCCCAACACGTTCTAGTGGACAGCGACAATAGATGGAGATTTTATTGGTGACTGAAATCTGCAGGTAGCCGACTACGCGATGATTCCGTAAATCGAATCGGACAATTTTATTATTATGGGCGAATTGTCTGTTTACATTGAAAGCAGAGGTCCTGCACAATGCCGTTTCATTGACAATGTTCTTAAGCAAGTATTATTATTATTCGATTATGTTTCAATATCAATATTTATTTATCACGCTACGATAGCATTTTACGCGCCTTCTATAAAGTCTTCATATTAATTGCAATAAAGATTACAATTATTTTCTAATGACTTTATATAATTGTTCAATTTCGCATAGTCTTTATGCTATGTTCTGAATAAATTTTTTTTTTTTAATATTATTATATAAAATTTTGTCAACGGATCAGCGTTTCATAATAGATGAAAATTTGCAGAATATCGTAACTGTGAGAAGGTACAAGTTTTTTTAAACAATAATCTTATTTTATAAAGACCTATCAAAAGTTAAGAATAATGTATATGCATTAATATTATATTTAAGTTATTTTCAATGGTATATAAGAGAAAGTGAACATAATAGTGATTAATTCTAGTTATTAATTTATTCTTTTCAAATCTTTATTCAGTATTAATGAAACTAACTGATTTTCATCTCACAACATGAATACTTACAGTTGTATTAAGAAACTTATATGGAATAATATATGCATTTTAGAAAATATCGCTCAAATGTATGAGCTTTAAATAGAAAATAGCTTCAAATTTGTATTTAAAAGAAATGAATCGAGCTTTTATTTACACATTATAGTATAAAAGAATCCCTCATTCGCCATTCCACCTCAACTATCAGCTCATATTTTTTTACGTATATTTAAATAAAGCTCAGTGAATCATGCTTTTAAAAAAGCACTCTATATATTTGCATGTTTTATTTTAAACCGATACGAACGTGAAAATACATCTTCACATTAAAAAATATTTTTCTAATTTTTATAATATCACACGCGCGCGCGCACACACACATACACACACACACACACATACACACACACATACACATACACATCCCTATATATATATATATATAACTTATTGGTATGTTGGAGTGTAAAAATTAATTTTATTATATTGACACGAAATTATTATTATTGAATGTATTTTAGCAATTATAAATTTATCAAGATTTTTCATCATTTTAATAATTTTTTAATCAATAAAAAATATCAAATCCATAATTTATCGTCTTTTCAAATACAATATCACTATATTATTAATTATAATATTATTCAGGTATAACTAATTTATTTATAATTCTTTCGTCTTAGAATTATTATAGTTATTATATAGTTATTATATAGAATTATTATATAGTCGTTGTTAAGATACAATACCATTGAAACTCTGAAAATAATTATATTTGACAAACAATAGTGCCTACAATTTGTCGTCATAAAGTATTTTTACCAAAATTTTAATTTTAGAAATAAAAATTTCTAATCAATTTTTCAAGACTTACATTCTTTGTAAGTAAACGTAATATTAGAATTAGAATTTATAGATATATAATATTTAATTAGAACTGCAAGTATATCAACGTAAATCGATGTACTAAGATACTATTATTTTAGATAATGTCAGTAAAGTTTTATTTTTAAATGCATATATATATATATATATATATATATATATATATATAGAAAGAGAGAGAGAGAGAGAGAGAGAGAGAGAAATTCTGTTAAAAGTTGGAAATAAAAAAAAAATATATATATATATAACTTTCATTACTTACGATGTTCTGTCTCGTCTACTTCACAGAGTATTTCTCAACTTTACGCTTGCGACGCAAACGGAAAATTCTTTTTAAATTTTGTACGATTCACGTATAACACAAGGATAAAGTCCATATATCCCTTGGGTCTCTTTCTTTAATATCGAGTTCATCGTTAAAATAATGTCGATAGATAAAATACACCTATGGCAACTCAATGACATCGAAGGGAATGACGTGAACATATTTCTGTTATAGGATGAGCATCAACGGGGCAATGGAGAAGACACCCGAGGGCTAAGCTTCACGGACGCCATAATACGAGAGCGGCAAATTTGGAGCTGAAACTCGGCTGCGTCACTTCTCGAGGCCCGAAAGATATACGAGAGCTTATAACGAGTGGAGATGAGTCCGGCGAGTTTGGCTCTGGGCACATTCGCCATACTGTCCATCATATTGGCGGCGACATCAGGTGAATGTTTATTTATTACTTGAACCTTGGCTATTATTTTTCACATATACTGGATAGGGAAGAAAGCAGCAGGGAGACTTTTGATTTCGAGATGAAGTTATAAAGTGAAATAAAAGAAACGAAATCGTTAAAATAAATTTTATTATCCCTTAGATATTGAAAGATCATTTACTTCTCAACAAGTGAACCGTAATATTTTTTATTAAATGCGATTTTATTGAAGTTGAAAGTAATAAAATAAAATTCACCAGCCCTTGTTTCATATTAAAATATATTTTATCTTGTTGTTAAATTGAATTTTAAATAAAATACTTTGAAAGAATTATTCTTTCAATAACATTGTTCACGCTTCAGTGTTTTTCTATCCAATGTAATGATAATTGCTTTATTCCGATAATATATACATTTCATTAAAAGAGAAAAAGAAAGAAAAATATTTTCTCAAGTTATGCATACAACTTCATTTATTATACATATGTAATTTCCGTATATAAAACGATTTCGACTATTATCAACTGAATTGAACATAAAATCACTGAATGGAAAAAGCTCATGGCTTACTTCTTTAACATGAAGCATAAAACTAGAAATATCTATTAATATTGAAAAATCCAACAAAAAATTGTTAACAATATTTAAATATTAAATAAAATTGTTTATGCCTTACATCTGTGTGTGTGTGTGTGTGTGTGTGTGTGTGCGCGCTTGTGCGTGAATGTACATGTATAATTTTTGTACAATTATAAATTTGGTATATTTTTGTAATTACAATATTTTTTTATACTTTTTATAATAACAACAAATATAATTATAAATACATATACATGCATAATTATAAAATAAATTTTTTAAATAAATCCTATAATTTTTTTATATTTCGAACGTATAATATACAATATACCATAATCAGAATTTATTCTTTAGGTTTTGTTGCTTTATTTTCTGTCTTGTAAAAATGTTCATTTTCTTTCGCATGAAAAATTACTTATTTAATACTTTAATCATTTTACTTACAATACAACACCAATGTGTAAAATCTTGTTGTCGTCTTTAACTTTTAATATTATTATATTATATATATTATATATATATATATATAATAAACATTAACACGCAACATTTAACAAGTACTATAATCGTTTATTCCTATTGAAAATTCAGGAAACAACTTAATTTAAATATTTAATTCCTCCTTTTAAATATAATAGAGCGTAAAAGATTTAATCTTTAATTATCGTAATCATCTTTTTCCTTTAATCTATATATCTAATGTTATACTAGGATTTATTTGATTAAACGCGACATTGTACGGACTTTAACTAAAATACACATTTAGTCTCTAGTAATTATAACTTAAATATATATTAATATTTATAATTGAAGTAGCGTTTTGCATGATTTAAGGTCACTCTATCTAGCTTTACCATGTATTATGATTTATACGTCGAATTAGAAATTTAAGTCCTCTAGCGTATTTAAAATTTCATAATGCAATTATATATTTTATTATAAAGTTTAAAATAATTATAGAATATATCTCACCATTTAGTATTAGTATTCCGTATTAATGTACTTTTACAAAGTTGGCCTTAAGGTAATAGTATACGTCTGCAAGTACAATTTCCGTAAGTCTAAAGAATTCTTTCGACAAAGATGTGAAGTTCGAGTTTGAGTCAGCTTTTCCGTATCTACTTCGTTTCGCTGCTCCCAGTCTCAGAGTAACGAATGATGTTCTTCCTCATATAGTTTTAATAAAAATCATACAACTACAATTTCTGTTGGGATTCCTTTACATTTATGTTATTAGAGATTTTGTTACAGTCGCTGATTTTTAGGAAAATTAAATCCTTCCTTGTTCATTGGTATGGTGCAAATAATTTAAATAACATTTCTTGACTCAAAAAACTAATATAAAAAATTAATATGAATTATATAAAGTTTTGAAATGTAAAATACTTAAATTGTAACATATTGTAATAATAGTGTATTGCAATGTAATGAATAGAATTAATTGTATTAATTTTTTTCTTCTTGAATATGATAATATTTAAATATATATCTATGTGTACAACACATGGAACATTGTTAGTTACATCGTTAATATTACAAAATGAAAAGTCAAAAATAAATTTATTTAATGCATGTTACTCATATTTTTAGATAAGCATACATTTAAATAATTTAAAGTTATTGGGCTATTATATTATGAAAATAAGATGATAAATTGTAAAGATTAGAGAATATTTATTTCGAAAAGTGTTGATAACATTTATTTTACTTTTCTTAGTTTAAATGTAATAAGGTAATAATAAAAATGTCGATAATTTATTCCGAGTGAAAATAAAGAAAATTATTATTAGCATCGTAATCTATATTTAGAATTTTTTTTAAAGCAACTAAATTTAATCTATTTTGTTTACGAATAATAAATGGAAGAGCTAATTCAAATTTTAATTCTAAATTTGGAATTGTCCAATGATTAGTATAGTTAATGTATAGGAAAACTGTTTGGGCTCTTCATGATAAGCCCCGGCAATAGTTAAATTAACACAAAAAAAAAAAATAAAATAAAAAAGATAAAAAAAAGTTATTTATTTTCGTTAATACAAAGGATTGTGAAACAAGCATTAACAGTCTCAAATAAAAATTTTTTCTTTAAGCCATGTATTTCTTGCCCAAGGGCGAATCATCGTGGACTATTCGTTATCCAGGATCATGCATGGCCAATGCTTTTAAGTTGCCAGTGTGGCTGTGCTTTTCTCCTACTGTTCTTAAGCCATAAAAATAAAATAAAGTAGAAAGTGGAATATGCGAAAGAGCCGTGGGATCGATGGATGTGAGTATAAGACCATAGCGCAGCTTCCGCTGAAACGAAATTGTTTCCGCAACTTCGGGTCAGTCAGTGTTCCACTTGGTCTCTGTCAGCGGGCAGCAATATCCACTTGTGTAAACAACATCGCGGCGCAAATATCGCGTTATATGTGTGAAAGGCAGACGCATACAAATGCCATTGTAGTCAGTGCCAGCGAACGTTATGGCATAGAGTTAAAATGCGTGAAACGAAGGTGTATGAGAGATAAACGCAATGGCGATATAAGAGTCAAATTATTTTCGTGCGGCATGTCGGCGTAAATTAAATTTCGAAAGACATTCGGAAGAAGCGAAATGATTTTGAAATGACTTCAATCCAATGGAAGTTAACGAAAAATTTCAAAAATATCTTCGTATACTGCTTGCTTACGTAAGACAGTTTTGATAGATTAATAATTTCACATGTATACAAAATGAATGGAAATGTAAAATTATTTTTATTAATTAATTTGCAGATAAATATTTATACAGATAAATCTTAATATATGCAAAATTATTTTTTCAATAATTTCATTTTCATACAAAGAATATGCTTTTCTAAATGTATTCAATCCAATTATATCGTTTAAAATATGTTACAAATAAATATTATTTAAATATATAATAAGTAGTATATAATTTCTTGTATAATTTATTTATCTTTAATAAAAATAAAATAATACATAAAGAAATTGCTTATTATAAAAATATTCCCCTAATAGAGTCGATAAAATTTCAAGAAGAATAATGATTAAAACAAAAAAAAAACATAAAAAAATGATATAAATTGTATATATATATATATATATATATATATATATATATATAATTATTATTACATAAAACTATTATATACATATATGTATGCACATAATTAAGACATAAAATAATGACATTATTTTGCAAAATGGGAATAAATTTAGGGAATAAGCAGTAGACAAACGCGAAGGGGGATGGTAAATATAGACAACGAACCAATCGTGTTAATTAAAAATTGTTTTAGCATAATTTGCATGATCTTCGTATGTTAAATAACGCGATAATGCTGTACGAGATAGTCAAAAAGATGAAAAATATCCGTTTAAGAGAGATATAAACAAAGAAAAGAGCAAGAGAATCTTAAATTTGAATTTGTATCTTGACAAAAAAATCATCTCTTATAGCCCGAACAAGATTTTTTATTCGTATTTCTATTACTACTTCCAAAATGGTTTTTATAAATGTCAGTTTTACGTAGTAATTTATTAAGATTTATAGGCCAACAATACTTGCACACAATTTCGGAATGTTCAAAAATTATAATTGCAGATTTATATTGAACTTTAGATGATAGACAAAAATATTTCATAGAAGGCCATTATTAAAATTAGAATAACAATTCAGTGATAAAGCCATTACATTTTCTCCCTTTAATTACAAGTAAAATTTAATTTTATAAAAAAATAATAACTTTAACTACTTCAATACTATTTGAGAACAAGGGGCGATGATCTTACACTGTAGTTCGATTTTCTTAAAAATAATAAAAAACAAATTATCAAGGCATTACTGGAAAGAAGTTTTAATTTTCTAAAGAATCAAAAAAATTTATATACAATATAATAAAAAAAAATGTATCAGAACACGAAATTCAATCGATAAATTCATAAAATTTTATATTTTTAGAAGCTTTTTCGCAGATTGCCCTTATTCTGTTACAGTTATTAGAATTCTGGAAATTCGCTTTTAATAAGTACAAAAAATTATGTGTAAAATGAGTATTAGAACTTTCTTAATAAAAAAATATTAATAATTAAATTTTTTTCGCATATTCTAAAAGATAAATTATTTTATAATATAATTGTTTTATTTTCTTTGTGACTATATATATTTATTAAATGTATTTCTTTCATTTTCTAATAAGATTCACATTTGTTATAATTTAACGTGACAATTTTTCAGAAAATTGAATTAAATTTTTTGTGTAATTGGAATTGAATAATTATAAAACAAATCCAAATTTAAAATGAAACTCAAATTCACATATAACCTAATTGACTATCGATTGTTTGAAAATTGCTTCTTTCTCTCCAATTATCATCCTTGTTTCAAATTTTCTACAATAATTAATTTCAGTTTTATACAATTTCAATTTTATGCATCAATTAAGATTGATATGATTTATAGTTATTTTTCTATGGACATAAATTTTATGATAATTACAAATAGCTTAGAATATTAGCGAAAAAGTGAAGTGTATTTTACTGTTTTAAGTAGTTGATCTTATGATCCATCTGTGATTTCCTTAGATAAAGACACTGAATCTAATCTAACTTAAATCGTATCTTTTCACCAAATGAATTTCCTATGTTTCACGAATATTATCATTACTATCGCATCACTTTTGCAAATTAATTTCCTCTCTTAATATTATATTTAAAATATTATTAATTGAATGGCTACATAAATAATGGTTAAACTCTATTGCCGCATCAGCAATACAATTCTTCCTATTTCTCTTTGTACTTTTTTCTGATTAAATATATTTTTTTTAGACATTGTCACAAATATTATCTCAGTAAAATAACTTAAACATAATTGCATCGCGATAGTATGAACCACATCAATGGCTATCTGCATAATATTTTAACTCATCATCTAAATGGAATTCTTGAATACTCAAATAATTAATCGAATGTATTATTTATGAATTTCTCATGCTAGTACTTTCAAAATTTTTCTTATCTATTCATGTGATATGACCATATAATACAAGAATCTTATTTAAAATTGAAAAAAATATACAGCACAATGCTTACCGCAGTTGACAGAAAAGTACTTCGTATGTATAAACAAAGTAGTACTTTGAGGTACTTAACGTACATAAGTGAAGGTGTATTTGTATATATATATATATATATATATATATAGGCAGATCCTGGAACAGGAAAAATATTCAATTAAAATTATTTAACTGAATATCTAAAATACTATGATTATTTTTTACAGCACTTCAAAGACTAAACAATAATAAATATAAATGTCATTATTACAACAGCCATTTGTACAAAAGATATTATATATTTGTTATACTTTTGAATATATAGCAACTTTAATTTCTTAGCGATATTAAGCTAAATTAATATAGGAATAATCTCTGTTCGTTTACATTTCCTCTGAATTTGAATTTCATTTGACACAGATTTTTTCATTATATCAAAGTAAATTTAAATTGATATATAAAATACAGAGATAATTGTCTAATATTACAGTGTCAAACACAACTTCCACTCCGATCTAGTTTACTTGTCTATTATTTCCTGTTTAAAAAAGTGTCGAAGTCATCATTTAATGATAAGTAACGAAAGGGATATTTAATTCTTTATTTAGACATGATAGAAGTAGACAATTTTTCATCTGGGAAATTCTTCATCTATCTGTATTCCTTATATTTTTATCAATTCTATCAATGTACACGATATATGTAATTTCTTTATTACTATTCTTTTTTTTCATTATCACAATCTTATTAATAAAACAACTATAATTCATATAATAGAGGATTAATGTCAGTACAACAATGATAACATGTATATGTAAAGGATAAGATAAATTACAGTAAGAATGTAATATATAAAAATTTTGCATCTTAAAAACAAAGAATTTACTAATAATTTTTAGTATATGATAAAAGTTTTTGCCGAATATTGTACTAAATTTGATAAAATACGGCTTCAAAATTAAAAGATAGTAATTTCCTTATTATCATATGTAATATTCAATTGCGATTAATATTAACTAATGAATTATAAAAAAAGCATACTATTATAATTTTATATCTATTACTTAAAAATCTTAATATAAAATGTTTAATAAGATAGAAAAACCTTGAATTTTTTATATAAGAAAAAATGTTGCCTCTAGAAGTAATCGACAAATTAATAATTTCATTTATAAAAATCGGAGCTTTTAAGAAAGAAGAATATATGTGTGGATTAGTGAAAAATTATTGAACTACTCTTATATGTAATTCATATCACCTTCCAGTTGTTGTAGAAACAAAGAAAAATATAGACTGGCACGAAGGAGTAGGAAAGATTGTATCGCACATACGTAGAAATGTACTCAAACGGAAGTTACATAAGACTTTTAAAGCTGAGGAAGGAATAAGTAAAAGAAAAAAATTAATGGCAGACAGAGAATTTAATGAAATAAAAAGAATATGGTAGAATAGTTTCATATTATTTTCTGCCCTCAACATATTTACGATGTAAATATGAAAATCAAATTCTACCACAAAAAAATTATTTGAATAATATTTGTCAGTGATCTAATCAACCTTATTTACTAGATATTATTTAAACAATGATTCAATATTTATTTGTATTTCTTAGTCTTAAATGTCTTAGTTTAATATTTTAAGAAAATTTTTAAGATAATATATGTATATACAAATACAAATTAATGATTTGATTTTATATTGTATAAAAATATATTATGAAAAAATATATTCGACGAAAAACAAACTTTTTGTATTGTTACTGTATTATTATATCCTTATTCAATTAAAATTTTGAATCATCTCCCATAAAGTAACTAGAGTTTTATAAATAGTTTTTTATTAAAATACTTATCATGCATATTATATTGTTAAATATAATAAAATATTTTTTATAAAATTTAATTTTTATCTTTTATAAATATATCTTGTATAAATGGTCATAAATTAATAATTAAGTCAAAATTGAAGCAAATATTTTTAATAAGTATTATAAAATTTATGATTGTAATCTAAAGCAATTATTTAAAATACTTAATCATTCTTTATTGAAATTATAAGGATTTTATATTTTTTTTTCTAAAATATTTTTTTTAGATTATTATTATTTTCATTTATATTATATTTAATGGCAACTATTTTCTTAGAAATTTCAATATCCTAATCGAATAAACAAGTACATAATATAAAACAAAAATAATAAAAATTAACAAATATTACGTATTTTATTATAAAGCTTTAAAATAAAATCCTATTTAGTAAGGGAAATAAAATGTAAACATAATTTTATAAGAAATACAAATTTGTGAATAAAGTAGAAACACTGAAAACAAGAGGTATTCAATAAAATAAGGAATAACATATGAATTGTAAGTACAAAGTATAAGATATTATTTATTACAATATCCTAAATGAAATATTACATAATATTAATTTCAGTTTCCTTTCCCTTTTAAATTAAAAAAAAAATTCTTAATAATAAAGCTTACTATATCATTTTACTATTTCCAATTCTTGGAATTATTTAGTTAGCAACCAATTTATTAAAATTTACCTATTATATTGAAAATTAATCCATAATATTTTCAATTTTATTATTAAATTACAAATACGATTCTTAGAAATGTTACAATATTTGAGAAAATTTTTTAATCTAATGCAATACGTTATATAACCAAAATCGAAAAAATTATATTTTTTAATAAAAAGTATTCCATAATACACATTGACTACAATTGAATGGAAAGTAGAATTAATATTAGTAACTAATATCATTAATAGTCGCATCCATTATAAAATAAATACAAATTTCTATTACTCTGTCCAAGATATATGCCACTTAAACCTCTAATATGCATATAATACCTTCTATTCTTCTATTATTGAAAATTATTATTGAAATCATTTCAATAACGTACTCAATATCTGTCTGAATCACAGAAATTAATCGATACTTAGAAAACCCTATAATTTAACCTACATTTACTATGTTCACATAGACATATGGATTGTATACTCTTACAGCTAATTTACTATTTAAATTCATTTTATACATCATTACATGTCATCCTTTCTCATTGAATATACAGTAAATTTAAAAAATCAATTATAAGTTAATATTAGATAGTTTTTAGATAATATATAATGCATTAATTAATCTTTAATTAACACATCATCATTTTTAAAAAAATTAATAAATATGTTGGTATGGACTTGTAATTAGAAACTCAATTATAAATTTTGAACTTATTAGAGAAAGAAAAGGAACTAAAAATTTAATCGATATTCCTCAGAATATAAGGAGTTATATGCTAAATTTTTAAATTTGCCAAAAGAAAATTAGAAATTGATTATTGATAGAAAATAAAAATCATTATAACTACTGACATAATCCGGTTTGAATTTATAAATTTAATTCGAATTTTTAAATTTTATATTATTAACTTGTAGGAACGAATTTTTCAATATCAAATAATCTAAAACTCCAAGTATTAAATTTATAATTTTATTAATACAAATTATATCTTACTGCGAAATGCGTTTGCCACTATTTTTCCACTTTGAAGCTTCTGAAAAAATTTCAACTGAATATTATCTAAGAAATGATGTGTATAATAAGTAATACAAAAATATTAAGTAATACAACCTCTTCCTACATTCTATTTTACTTCATCTGAAAACTTTATCTTTAGTTTAATTGTATTAATATATCTTACATACTATCTACAGAATGATAATATATTTGAAATCATTAAAACTCAATGTCATTGAATATGATAGATGTAAACATTTTTTTTTTTAATTACAAACTCACTCGGAAACTAATTCCATTTTTCTTTCAATTACAAATTGTGCCTATTAAAAATAAATAATTTATAGATATATCGATAGATAGATAGAGTGAGATAGAGGGAGAGAGAGAGAGAGAGAGAGAGAGAGAG
>NW_011948416.1:5924489-6103485 GCF_000503995.2 Ceratosolen solmsi marchali | reverse complement strand
AGAGAGAGAGAGAGAGAGAGTGAGAGAGCTGTGAAAACATTCTATCAGTAGAAATCTCCTTCTCGAATTCTTCCATTCTCCTTTCTTCTCCCCATCCTTCGCTACTATGAAACTATCTGCTCCCAAGCCCAAACTATTACTTTGAAATCAGTTTCGGAGATTTTGCTACACAGTACAGGTTTTAGGTTTAGCGCTCGTCGCGGACTACGTGCTCGTGCGCAGGAAGAAGAGGTGGGAGGGAATAGATGGATTCCCAAAAGTTTGTCGTTGCGTTTCCCGAGGGAACGACCTCTGTACCTTTTACTGCTGTGGCAGGCTTCTCTTTGCCTTGGTAGCGCGATAGAGAGTATTGCTGCAGTGGTGGGATTCGGCGCTTGTAAGGTGCACTGGAGTCTTTTACTGCAGTCCGGGAAAAGACTCGAGGATTAACTTATTGGGACTTTCCGTCGGTAAAACTCGAATGCGCACGAGCGCTACCGTATTTCTTTAGGGGCTTTGAGTTATGACTTTTGTAGAAAACTTAAGCTAAGAGACTGAGCAAATGAGGGAGCGCGCGTGAAAGAGAGGGAGAGAGAGAGAGAGAGAGAGAGAGAGAGAGAGAGAGAGGGAGAGCAAGCAAGAAAGTGGAGTAGAGAGGAAGAATTAAATATATGTTGTAATTTTAAGTATGCTTCATGTGGTCTAAGATAGTATGCACTTCGATCATAATATCATTTTAAATATACACACATATATATATATATATATATATATATATATATATAATGTATAAATTAATGAATTATTAACAAATTATTCATCCGTAATTTGTGAAGTATATAGATAGTTGTATTTTATTGAAATAAATAATAATTAATTTTGATGATAATTGAAATTTTTATATTGTTGATAACTTTCTTTTCATTATTTTTGTTTCTTATAAGTGCATATTTTTCTTGTTAAAATTAATAGAATTAATGAAAGAAAATTTATCCTTCGTTCAATTGCAATCGTTTTATAATTTTTTAAATACAGTGTGAACAGAAGGTATATGAAAATGTAACTACACCTATATATTGCTTCTTATTCTTTGAAATATTCATTTGTAAAAATACTTACTATTTCTATCTAATTTTATAAGAAATTTTATTAAAATAGTCAAATCATGAATATAAATCCGAATGTATAAATAAGTTTTGTTGCAAAATATAATGAAAATGGAATGCGAGTAGATAAAGCTCTGCATCAATATTCTGATTATAAAATGAAAAAAAAAATAAAAAAACTACAAGTTACACATACATAGAATTATTATGCATTTAAAATTAGATACTATTCACCTTTCAAATTCCACAACTTTCACCTTCTACAGTCAATGATTTGATGAATTTCTTTGTCTCCTTAAGTCTAAAATCAAAGTAGAGAAAAACTTGGGATAATATCTACTCATCTACATTTCAACGCCATACAATTACAATATAAATTATATTTAGACGTATGGCATGCAAAAGTCTGATTTCCTCATTAAAAAATCAAATATAAAAATGAATTGAACTTTGTTGTAAATTTTAAATCAGAGTCGAATAATAATAATATAATTATTCAGTTTATATTTATATATATGACTATAAATTTATTAAGTATTGATAAAAATACCCAAAAATTTATGATTAATAATAAAAATTAATAATTAATAATCTACAAAAATGAGCTTTAAAAGAATTTAATATAGCAATATTGTATTTATAATATCTTGTTATTTTATCATTTTTGGCCAAGTATAATTGACGTGGTATTTTATTATTCAGAGATTATCGATATATAAATTAGTCAATAAGAATTTCACTTTATGAAATAAAATATTTTAAAAAAGGAAAAAACAAAAAATTGCATACTTGATTCCAATAAGCTTTTCACTTAAATCTCTATATTCTTTAAAATATTTTTACCGTTGGAAATTAACTTTAACCATTTAGAATTCGATCCTGCAAAATGTGTTCTTGTTCTAATCACTATAAAAATTGGTTTACTGGCAAATAGAGTTCGTCAATAATTTTTTTTTTGACTGACTGACTTTCATCATCTTCGTAATCAATATTTACATATATTATATTTATCTTTACAAAGCATCGGATAAATAAAAAAAAATAAAAAATGATTCGGACGCATTTGCATACATAAATTATTATTCAGAATTTTGTTTTTATTCTATATTTTGTTATGTAAAAAGGTACAGAAAAAAAATTGAATCCTCTTTCAAAATTCATCCTTATTAGTACCAGATCATTCTATTTTTCTATTTTAATTCTAACTTTACAATGCGCCTTCTACAGTATGATCCTTTACATTTTTTTTTCTTTTTTGCGTCAATAATTGTAATTTACTTTATTCTAACTTAGTTTAACTTCACAGTCTTTATTTATATTCTTTACATATTTGAATTTAGTAATTTCTGTAGTTCCTGATTTATTATCAATATCTTTATTTTAATGCTTACCGCCATATCTTATGATTTTGTAGTAGTTACTTCCTCGCCATCGAATATCCTATCTTATATTTTACTATCTCTGCAATTTCATTATTATTATGCCTCATCCATTTCATTCTCTTTTATATTCCCCTTAAATATTTGTATTGTTTCTCTTATATCGTGTCTATAGACGTCAGAATCCTCCACTTATTATTATATTGCATTTCCCTTTTTACTATATTACAACACCACAATGTCTAACACAATACAGATTTTTCTACTTCTTTTTAATTATAATTACATCTCTTTAAATCTTTCTCCTACACTTACTTTTTCTCTACATTCAATTGAATTTACAATTAATATACTTTATAAATAAACTTTTTACTATTCTTTTTGATTTATTTTTGCCAATTCAATTTTTAATTTATTCATTTTTTTAACTATTTATCTTTAAATAGTTTCACTATATTTATCACTATATCAGTTTCGTATATTTCACTTTTATTTCTTACATATATATCAGTTTTTAATACGAGCCTTCGGCTTTAAATAAATCAATATCAGTATAAGTACATTTTTATATTGCTTTTTAAATCTAATTAATTATCTCTTTACATGACGGTTTTCTACTTTTGTCATGACAATTTAAGCTTCAATTCTTTCATAGATTTTTCTCTATAAAACATACCTTTTCTACATTTTTCCAGAAATATACTTTTTCTATACATTTTTTTTGTTACTATTTTATTACCAAAGTTCAATTTTCAATCATATATTTTATTTTATTTTTTTAATTTGCCTTACTCTAGATTTATTAATGCACTTAACCTTCAGTCTTTTTAATCTATCATAATTCTTTATTTTATTTCATTCGCGTTCTTTAACTTTACATATCCAATATGTTACTATTCTGAAATATTTTATTTGTTCTTTAATTATATATATATTCCTAATTATTTCACAATGAATTGTTCTTCTTCCTATTTTATTTCGAACTTTTTATTGATTAGTATAAAATTAATTTTATACCTCATTCATTTTCCAGTCACTACTAAATATCATTCACTGAAACTATATATTTATTAATTATTAATTTAAATAATATATAAAAGGATATTACATTATTTCCATACAATAGACGAGAAAATATGAGCTTGTCTTAAATAATAAATAATACAGAATTAAATTCTATATTTCATTTAATATAAATGTTAATTTTAGATTTAAAAATTATTCTCAATTAAGCTAATGTTTAATGATTTATAATTTATCGTATTAAAATATCGTTATTCTTTTGTACAGATTCAATCCTGTAATATGTACACTTCTAACGACGAAATACCCGATTCTTTACTTACTACTTTACCCAATTTTTCTTCAATTATTTTTGGTATTATATATATTTTTGTAATATTACACGATTAATTTTTTTTATTCATTTTCATAAGTCTTTTAATTTTAAGCTAAAATTTATTAACTTTTCCAATATTTATCATCTACTGTGTATTATCAATTTCTTGTATTTCATTGCACACCAGAAATTGTGTGGAGAAATTCTGAGCTTATACATATGAAAATTGATTGATACAAAACCTATATTGATACTGAAAATTATATGTATTTATACAAGGAATTTGTGTTATAATATAAATTTTAAATTAATATATATTATCGTAGGAATGTAATTATATACAACTAATTATTTTTAATTTTAGTAAAAAATAAAGGATAAATGCAGTAATATAATTAAAAATTGACATATATTCGTGAAGGTTTATTTTAATACTTTTTGCAGTTGATTTTTATAACATTATTTTTATGTGACCGGACAAAAGAAGTAAAACTTTTTTTGACAAAAATGTTAAAAGAAATTTTGATTACTAATTGTAGATTGAATTTGTGGTGTTATATTATTATTTAAATAGAACAATATTTAAAATATACTAAGAACTTAATATAAAAGTCATTATAAAATAGTGTCATTATATGGACAAGATTTTAAAATATCATTTGCAGCTAATGTACAGAAATAAAGATCGATAAGAATTTTAACTTAATTATTATAAATAAATTGAAATTAAAATAAGCAATAAATGTAATGAATTAATGGTATTAAATTTTTAAATTAGCATTAAATATTTTATCTAAATTGAAATTTCGGGATGGTTGTTCTATTCTATTTTATTTATCAAAATTGCTTTTAAAATACTCAAATTTCTCTTTGAAAATTTAATGAAAAGTATTACTATCCTAGCCTGTAATTTCCACATTTACCTAAAAGTTTCAACAGGCAAGTATCACATATCCATAAAGACTTACCCGATATCTTATATATATATAGTACTTGATTTTTTTTAATATGGCCACATGTAATTTGTATTTCATTACACAATATTATTATACTCCGTTTGAATTATGTAATTATTTTATAATTCTAATAAATGAGCTTATTATAAATCAATTAAATGACATTAAATATCGAACTTTCATTGTGCATTCGTTAATAATTCGTCTATCAATTGACGGACTTTATTGGTATTTTAGGGACGGAGGATGATGTCACCCACCATCTTGAGATCAATATTACAACAATGAAATCCGTTGCAAGTAATTCGAGCACGCATCATCGAACGAAAATTGAAGAGAACATTGAGATGAAGCAAACTGAAGCAGCGGCCACGAACATTGATGCACCAGTTACCAATGAGAGAACAAGCGAAACTATGAAAGGCAATTACTTGGCTGGAAATCCAAAGATTACTACTGCGGCTTCGATAAGTGAGCGTAAGTTTATAACTCGATATCGAAATGTTTATAATTACAATCTCGATAAATTCGTTATAAGTTGAGTGGATTTCATTAAAATATCATTACAATATCACTGTTGCCACTAATTTATTGTGTTTACTAAGGAAATTGCATAAATATGCATAAATTATGTTACTTTCATATATACTTGTATAGTTTTTAACAATCGTTGAAAGATTTTGCATTGTACCGTGATGAAATAATGAGCAGTATTGACATTTAGAATGCATAGTTATTAAAATAAATAAAATTTAATGCTACAGATAATTCATTTCGTATTAATATTAAAATCTATATCGTGGTAACTGCAATCTATCTACTCGTAAAGTTTGCGTTATTAAAATTCTTCTACGGAAATGAGCCGAATGGTCCATTTAATTAGAAAAATGATTTCGCGTAACATTTATCTCTATATTCCTTTAAACGGCCAAAATTAGACGTAAAATTTCAATTATTTCTCAACAGCAGCAGCAGCAGCAGTTAAGAAAGAGCTAAAAGTTTCTTTCTCTTCTGAAATAGAAGCTACAGCACCACATCAAGAACGTTTAATAGGTTTCATCGATAATACAACGAATCGTTCCCCGGAGGGAATCATAACGAGTAGACTTTCTAGAAATGAATCGTCGAGTCGTAGGCTTTCGGCTCCCGAGACGTCGACAACAGTCTTGGAAGCTTCAATCACCGGATCGAGTGCAAAAACATTATCAGCGTCAACAACGATCGGAACGACTCAACTTACGACTTCGGTACTTGGCAAAGTTGCATTTAAAACAAGAAACGACCTCGTCGGTGGCACTTTTCACGAAATCAAGTCGGGGCAGAAAATTAATGGCTTGGTAAGAATTATTTATTCATATAATCGATTAATATTTGCTTATTTTATTTCACTAATCTTATCATTGATTTAGACTATAAATTATTTTCAAGTATTTTTATTAGTTATTATAATTGACAAATTAGTCAGGTGTTAAAGTTAAAATACACATGAAAAGTACATTGTAATTGAAATGTAACGTGTATTGTTTAATGTAAATTATATTTTGTTAAACGCCGTGATATATTAGATTAATAAATTTTACTCGTCAAACTGTCTCAGTGAACAACCAAATTATTAGCAATAATTTAAATACTTAATATACTAGACATAGCAAAACATACGCCATCAACATTTATCTAAAAAACATTTTGAAATAACAATCCTCTTCCCACAGAATCAAGGCTATATTGGTATTAGTAAGATTGTCAAGCCAAATATTGCCTCAGCTCTCGGTAAATATACGCCATACTTCGAGGATGGTCAGAAGGAAGTTAACGTGACGACGAGGATCGGTAGCACTGTCGTTCTTGACTGCGAAATCGGCATGTTGGGTAATAAGACGGTGAGTAGTAATTGACAATGCGAAGATTTATTTATCGGATAAAATGACAAGAAGCGATAGAGGACAATTACATGCTAAATTGACACAGACATCCATTTGCCTACATACGAATATGCGGTTGATGTTGAGTTAGTCACGTGATTAAATTTACCCTATAAATTAGGCGATGCTACTTAAATACGTTATCGCTCATAAGTGTATCGAAGTATTATCCGAGAAACGAAATTACAACGTTTTTGGGGTAGAATGTGTATGCAAGTCATAATAATTATTTTAGGAAACCATAGTAAATGATAAATTTTTAACAAATTAACTATAAAAAGTGTTTACAACATCATTCGATCGTCAAAAACTATAAGTTGAGATTAAAAAAAAAAAAAAAATGATTTACACAAGTTTGTAGTTTCGCGTCTTAATAATGATTTCTAAGTGTATATAATAAATGTGGATTTATAATACATTAAAAATTTCTGCTTGCAAAAGTATTTCTAATATAGATAATACGATGTTACCTCTTTTTGCTTATTAAAATGGAATGACAAGTAAGATATTGAAAAAGACATAACTGTGAAATATAAACGGCCATTAGTTAAAAATTTGTTTCTATTATATAGTTTATATAGTTTATATATAATTTGAATATAAGTGCTCGTTTCTACAGTATCTTACATACATCTTAAATTTAGCATCTTAATACTTTATTTGATGAAAATTAAATAAATCGCGTTTTAATCTTTAGATAACTATTAAAATGTATTATATCAAAAAGCTCATAAAGTTAAAACGTGAAAATAAATCTTAAAAGTAAAAAGTGTAAGATAACAAATATCGTGACAATTCTTCAAGCAATTAAATAACGAGGACACGGAAGCAAGCTTTTTCTGTAAAACTAGTAAAGCTTTCATCGTTGCTATATTTATTTACCTTTAGGAAAACGTATAAACTGAATTCAAGAATGAAAATAAAAGAGTACTATTGTTTAATTTGTAAGGAATTACGATTTTTCATTGTTCTGCATGGATATCTGAAAATACATTAGCCATGCTGTTTCTGTTTTATTTTCTGAATAGTTTATATTTTTAACTTTATATATTTTACTGAAATAAAGATATATATAAATATATATGTGTTTAGGACACTTTTATTTCTCTACTTTATATTTCAGATTCATATTTTATTTTATATTTACTTTATATTGGTAATTGTTATTATAATTATTACAATATTCAACGATTGTTATTATAATAAATTAATTAATTTAATTTTTATATAGAAATGTAGATTTCAATAAAATTTGAGATCATAAACAATAATGAATGCACTTAACAGACTATGAATTATTATAGAATTTTAACTATTATTGCATTCATGTAATCAAAGGGGAAACGATAATCAAGTATAATTCGTTTATTCGGATATTAATAAAAAATACTTTTACTTTTAATACTTTATACTTTTATACTAATTTATATAATTTTTCATAAAATTTTATAATTAAAATGATAAATAATTTAATTTATTAAAATGCAAAATATTCGTACTGATGAAATTTATTAAGAATAAAATGACGAAACGATGATAAATCAATTAAGTATTTGTCATGTTATGACAAATTCATACGACTAAAAATTCTGAAGCTTAAGTATAATTAATGCGTGCCCTAATTAATTTCAAAATGGATTTATTTAAGACTTTCATTTCAAAATTGAAACGGTATGCTCGTAATTGCTGGAATTTCGTAAATATTATAGATTTGCAATCAATATAATCCGTAGATGATTGAATCCTGCAATTTTAAATAAAATAAATTCTGATATTGTTGACAGAATGAAAAAAGTAAAAAATTGAATTCAGCATTTTCATTTACAATAAATTTGTTAAAAGTCCGAGCAATAAATGCTAGAAACATTTACAAGTTACTTTATCTGAACAGTATCTTCTGTAATTTAAATAATTTTTTCTCGTTACTTTACTACGCAAAAAAAATTGGCAGATTGATTTTTTTTACTAATTTCTCTATTTTGTATTATTCTTCTATATTATTTAATTATTGAATACTGAGTACCCATTGATGTTGTCAAATTGAAACTAATAAAGTTGCAAAAAATTACAGCAGCAGGGAAAATAAAATTTTCTAAAGATAATGACTATCATTTGCTTAAAGGATCAATTTGAAATCATAAATGCAAGTCGGTTCATTCAAATTGAAAAATTTAATTATATCATTTTCTGAATTCAAATATCTACGAAGTAAGATAAGTTGAAATATATACATAACTATTGCAACTTTAGTTTGCAAAAGATGCGATATGTACATTTCCCCTAAGACCTATCATCATCCTCCTGCAGCTATTGGACTTGGTTAAGTGTAGCTTTATGTACGTATCATAAAGTATGTCTGTAATGCCTTAGAGACATTGATAATACTATACAAGATATATTATTCTCGATTGGGAGTATTATAAATTAATTAATTTTTTACTTACATTTTTACATTCATCGACTATTCCTTTCCTTTTCAATATTTCTATAAAAAATAATTAAAAAAAAAGTTGAAAAATTCTCCAATGCATGTTCTTTTATTCTTCTAATACAGTATTTTTAACTCAAACTTTAAGAATTATTTCAATATAGATAAAACGATGTATTGTAATTATAATTTTCACTTATTTTGATCATCTTGCATACAGATTGTTCCAACGCATTAAAATTGGATTGCTGTTATGTTTATACATTTAGATTTTCGCTAAGCAAATAACTTTTTATTACTTCTCAAATAAATCAAATTGGAGAGAATATACAAATAACATGACATAACATTATTGTCCCTTAAATCTCATTTAATAATTATCGTAATTATTATAAAATTATTAATAATTAATAATTTATGCTAATTTAAAAGATATTCTATGGTTAACATTAAATAGATTAGCATGTAAGTGGTTAGAATTATGAAATATATTGAAAAATTCTTATGACGATTGTCAATAATATATATTAATAAATAGCCATAAATATTATACAAATAAACTTATTGGACTTTTAAAGAAATATTATTTTTAATAATATTATCTTTATTACTTTATTATAACGTATCATTATCATTTTTGTTTTTGTTTAAAGTAGTTTGTCCAACATGACATATTATAATCAACTCAAATTGTTAAAAAACATTTAATTCATGTGAATGTATTTGATTGATCTCTGAGCCCACTGACCTGAATCTAAATGATTTATATAATACATGATTCTTCACTACCCTCTTGTCGAAGAATGAACTCATTATCCAATAACAAAAATAAAATAATAATTGGGATAATAATTAAAAACTAGTATCGCATAAAGCAAAGTAAGCGTTCGATTTTAACGTGATGAGATTTATTTTTCTAAAGAGTAAAGATATTGTAACCGATGATTAAGTAGAATAAAATAATTTATATGAGGAATAATATACACTATTAAGAAATTTTATCAATATCTCTCATAAGAGGACTTTAATGGCTTCAAAAGAAAACTTAGAAAAATCGATAAATTTTTAGAAAAGTAATTATCAACATAGTTAATAATGAAGTGAAGTAAGTAAAACAAATTCGTTTAAAAGTTCAAATATCATGTACCATTGATAAATTCATAAACTAAATTGTCATTGTTAAACCGTGATATTTCGCGTGTTGCAATAACAGTTACGGATAGATTTAGTTTACCGTTAGGCTTAGTGTATTGTTTAAAATTGAAAAATTATATCACATCTTTGATATATGCGTAGTACGATCGTAAATATCCGAATAAAAGAAAGTTTGGAGTTGATCTATTTTTATTTTTAGTGTAAAGATATTACAACGTATTGAATTGTACTTTCGAAACAATAATAATACTAAGTGTAAAACTTTTATAGGTAACTTTATTAAAAGTTACATTAATAATATATTGAATCTCATAAATTTTCTATATTTAACAGGGAAAAATACGATAATTTTTAAAGGAAATTTATTATAATAATGATTAAAGAATGAAATTATAATATTTAGTGACATTCATATTCATAGGTAATGAAAGAACTTATTGACATTTACAAAATACTATGAAAAACCTTTTATCTTTCTAGACTGTAAAATATTGGCTTTCAATATTTTCTTATAAATTGAGGTTAGTGAACACGATATAAATATTTATTTTTAACTGACTAACTATCGGCATAAATACGTCAGAATATGTAAAATTTAAAACTGATATTCTTCATTTTTTTCTTTAAAAATAAATTCACAATTACAAAATCTATATGAATAACGCGTTCTCTTATTATTAATTTAAATTAATAATAATATTTTAGATAATAAAATTATTGCGTTTGATGGAAATATTAAGTATCATAGTAAGAATTTACAATATGAATCGATAAATTATGAGCAAATTTTTTATATAACGTTCAAATTTATTGAAATGTATTAAAAAATTATTTATATAACATTAAAATATCAAATTATAGAATATATATTAATTTGTTAAATTGTAATATGTTAAACAATAATATAGTTAAATGTAAATTTTAATTGGAAAATGGTTGTTTAAATTTATTTATTAATTTTGTCTATTACAATTAACGTAATGTTTTCATAAATTAAATAGAAGATTCAAGGTAACTTTATAAAATTAAATTATTTACATGTAGATAACATTAAATAAACAATTTCTATGAAATTTGTCATGACGTGAGTTTGTAGCGAAGGCATTCGCCTATTTCTTCCCTAAAAATCGTAATAAGAGTGGGCACAATTAAATATATAATAGGCACAATTAAAAGAAGAATTTTCTAGCCTTGCAAAGCTCTCGGGGCGAATAATATAAGCAAAACAATTCATGTATAAGTAACAATGACAATCATATTCTGTGTCACATAGGAAGAAAAAAGAAAAAATGAAATGCCGTTTTGACACAACCAAATATAAACGTCAATCTACTGTCGGCGATCTACTGTTTGATTTTTTCAAGAACGAAAATCATACTTACATATTTACGAAAAATCTTTACTAAAATACGAGTAATAGACATGTGTCAATATTTTTATGAATAAAGTGTATGTGTTAAATTTTTTCATTGACGGCTTATAATCATATCGGTACAAATAATCATTCTTTTATATTGCCTATTCCATACAAAATTATCAATTATATTAAAATATTTATCATCAACAAAACACAAAGTACATTATACTACAAGCATAAATGATCTAGAACATTCATTTTTTCATATATATATATATATATATATATATAGCACTCGAACAATTTTATTTATATATAATATTCATTTTAACCTGAGTGGGCGATTATTATGTATTATTATTGGAACAATATTCTATAGAATATTTATAACTTTTAAAGTTATACCTTTTAGAATCTTATAGTTTTTAATTCCATTTAATGAAGCAATTTTTAATTAGATTTTATAAAGTCAGGAAGCTTTATATAAAAAATATTTCAAATTTCTATATATTTGAAAATATTTAATGATTTGTATAAATGGTTAATTTGAATATATTTGAATATTTAATTCTGTACATTATATATTTTTATTTATAACATTCTTAATAAACTTATTATTAACTTAACTTAACTTATTACAAAATATTTAAGTTGAATTTCATAACTGTTATCAGTAATGTTATTTTTTTATATATTAAGAATCTTATTTAATTCGATCTTGATTTATTACGTAATAAAAATAGTTATTGCATGATATTTATTGCTTCTCTGAACCACTATTTTACTACTTCATTGAAATATTAAAACATATACTTACGCACACGCGCCTGCACACACACACACACACACGCACACGCACACTTCATCTCATACATACACACACGCGCGCGCGCGCGCGCGCGGGCATATGCGTATAAATCTACAAATATAAATTTAATGTGTCTGTATATTACAGTATTTTCTGTAAGTCTAACGTTCCCTTTAATTATTTAAAAATGGATAGGTTATATACAATTACTATTTCATAGTCATAACTGTGAATAATTATAATGAGCTAAGTAAGTAAATTACTTACTAATTTTTTTAAAAGTGAAATTTATTTATTATTAATATTACTTATATATGTTAGTTATTTTAATTTCATTTGATAACGTCAAATATCCAATGTTTCAGTATCATATATATATATATATATATATATTATTGTTATTTGTAGACCATTTAATAACATTTATTGATTAAATTTTAAATAATATTAAATGGTCTACAAATAAAACTAAAACTTTCGTTTAAATTTAAGTGTTAAAACAGTAAATATGGAAAAATACAAAAATATATATTCCTTAAACAATAAAAGCAAGTTATTATTATGTGAATTTTTTTATTTATTTTAATATATTTTTGTTATAGTTTTTTTTTTTATTTTGTATAACCTGTTTTTATCTTACTTTAGTACATATTCACCGTATTCTTTATCGTTTCTTTATACGATTTTCAACTTTTTTCCATAATCAAAACTTTCTTATACTTTTGAACTAGAAAATGGAAGCAAAGAAAGAAAGAGAGAAAGAAAATTATTAGAGAAAGCTGTGAGCATGGGCAGGTGAAACAATTATTAAAATTCATTAGTTAAACTTTGAGTAAATAAATGTTGGTAGAGTATTGCTTCCAAAAATTGTACAATAGATACTATTAGCTTGTACGTTATATTCCATCATACAGGTTACTTATTCTATTCATTTGTCTTTTTCCCATGATCAATATGTCTTTGAATATAATTGCATTTACTGTAATCGTATGATTGTTTACTTAAAAATAATGAAATAATAAAAAATATATAAATGAAATGATATACGATTTATTAATATGTAAATATTAATGTATATAATTATAGGAAAAAAATTCTTTACTCATAATATAAACTGAAATTATCAGTAAATACAAAAAAACTATTATGAATAAGAAATAATATAACTGAATGATTAAGTAATTGTAATTTAAAAAAAAAATTGAAACAAAATATATTCTACAAAAATTAAATAATTATATAATGTACAAGTTTTAATTACATTAACTCGGGTTATTTTTTCTTGAAAAATATGAATTATTATTTTTGCTCACCAATCTTATTATACAGAAGAAACGGTGTATGCATATGTAAAGGATATATGTAAAATTTTCAAGATTGTACTCATTCATAATATTCTCAATAATTCAAAATATAACTTCGATTCTGGAAAATGTGCCACGAGAATACTTGAAATAGGGAAACATACCGAAGGAGTTGCAACGACATTCGTAAAATGTATTCATGAAAAAGTATCGTATACTGGCATTTTTGGTGATGTTCGAGTGGATGTCTGAACATGTTGTTCAATCCATTTTCTGTTCGCAGGTCACGTGGTCCTATCACAGCGCCGATGTTATTCGTCTTCTCACCGTCGGTCGCAGTGCTTACAGCATCGATCAACGAATCAGCCTTTTCTTCAGGTGAGTGAACTTCCATATTATTTAATGTCATGACATTAGGTTTTGTTTATGAAGCCCTTCAACCCCTACCCTATATTATAAATGATTATTTTCAAGATAAATAAATGAGTTATGCAACTTTAAAAATTTATATATGCCTTTATAGCATTTTACTATCGAATATGTATAACATATATTACAATAGATATTTTTGATTTGATACTTCTGAAATTGTAAACGAGGAATAATTTCATATAATATGGTAATTTAATATTAATATACACAATAAAATATAAATTACAATATGTTAATTGCATTATATTTATATTGGCAATTGTTATCCAAAATATTTCAAGACTGTCCTTGTCACTTGAATAATATTTTAACAATATAAATATACTAAACAGTAATTTAAAAATATTAATTATACAGTTTATTTAAATATTCTATCACTTTATCATACGAATAGGATCAGATAGAAATTCTATTTATATTAATATAAGCCAAAAATGGACAAACACGCAGTATAATAATAATTATATTTTCTAGATATCCAACAAATTGGAGACTTCGAATCCAGTATGCAACTCCTCGCGATTCTGGATTATACGAGTGCCAAGTAGCGACTTTTCCTCCATTAGTGAAGAAAATTCATCTTCTAGTAACTGGTAAGTCAATCGACAAGTTTCTCCTTATTTATTTAAACCATTTATTATTTTTAAAAGTATAGAAATTCAAATTTACACGTAAAATATCCAATATCGGATTCTGATTGGCTCTTATTTATGTTATATTATAATATTATTTTATTATAAATTAATTATTATTATCTTATTGAAATTATTACCTACTTATACAATAGTCGATTAGTTACAATTTTTTACTGCAACATGAAAATTAAAATTCTTATCGACATTTAATTCAAAACGATTTTTTGACATTTCTCACATATTAATACCAATTAAATTAATAATAGTAGTATTGGAGTAACTAGCATTAGGAATTCAAGTATTTTGAAAATAATTAATAATATAATAAAATATCATTGGTGTGCGCAATTTGTATATTTAGGTATAAACAAGTAATGCTATATTAATATCGAAGAGGAAAAAATTTATCTTCCAAGTGGATTTGTGTCCTCGTTCTTCGTGCAAGATGTATTACAGAATATTCATATGATTTAAAGAACCTTTATTTGTGGTCGTTCAATATACTTATTCATTTCTTACTCTTTTCCCGTCTCCTACTATCTGCAAGTTTATCTATCTATCTATCCATCTATCTATCTATCTATCTTCGCTTACACAGTCTAAGAAATTCAATTTGCCCATTAGTTTCGAAGTACGTTTCATAAATATATCAAAGAGGTTAATGTAGCGCCATCAAGTCGCTCTAATACTCGTCCTTTGCGATGTCCTCATACTACAGAACATAGCGAGAGTAGGAAAACTTATAGACTTCACGTGTGTTCCTCTACGACTTGGGAAGGCTATCAAGTTTCCATAGGATGTATATGCTAGTGAGATGACTCCGACTATCCTTCATAAGGTCTTGTCCCTTTCTCTTTTGATACATTAGGAATCTTCTACTTAAAATAAAAAATCGAGCAAATAATGTGCAAAAAATCTGTATAAAAAACAGTAAAGAAGACATCCTTGAATATTGAAAGTTTGTAGGCTATGATAATGAAAGTTATATAACTTCAATTTAGAAATATTTAAATAACATTAAAGAGTCGTTAATGACTGCTTCCTCAATGGGATACGAGCAATTAGCAATATTAATTTTAATACAATGAAACATTACATAATATTTTATAAACTTAATTTCCTTAATATTTCTAATCAGTAATTAGAATAAAAATGTGAAATAGACCGATAGAAAAATATGTTTGACATAGAATTATATTTAAATAATTTGGAAACAATGGATTATCAATTCTTAATTAATAACGAAATACTATTTTTTAAAAGAAAAAAATAAGTGAAAAATATTATTAAAAATTATGGTAATATATCGTTGATTATTAATCCCAATATGTGAACCATTAATTATTTATCATACATCAATTATTTATACATATTTATTATATACTTTATATAATACTTATGCGCTATACTTTGTAATTACATAAGTAACTCAAACCAATGAAAATGATTATACAAATCGGTTCACTGGCTTTAGCAATTATAATATTTTATAAAAGACTATTTGATTAGTTAATTTATATATATATATTTGCTATTTGTAATTTGTTGTAAATTTTCAATTTAAAATAGTACACAATATATAATATACATAATAAAAACAAGAAAATGCGAGTATATAATTAATATATGATTTATTTAAACAATTTAAATGTTTTAGATACAAATTTATTATATTTTTATGCATATATTATTAAAATACAATTATTAAAAAAAATATACATAAAAATTGCTGTGTGAAAATATTGTATTTGAATAATATATATATATATATATATATATATATATATATGTATATATATAAATAATTAGATGATATCATAATCTGTTATAGAAAATAATATAAAATTATATACATTATTATTTGAAAGGATAGATCTTACTTTATGGTATATGAAATATTTAAGATGTATATTTTATGCATTAAAACTTATTTCATATCTAAAATATATCACAATAGGCCATTAATCTTTAAAAAAATAATAAACTATGTTGAAATGTAAACATTTATTATTTCGATGTGAAAAGTTAATAATGATCTCTGCAAATAAGGTTAATGCATTTACTCTAAAAACGTTATTTGAAAAAACTTTATTTGTCCTGATTTATGCATATTTTTAAGGGAACGAAATTTTATGACTTTCTAAAAATTATATCCCATATAAACAATAATTAAACAAACAAAATATCGCATAACCATAAACTTTTTGTTTAAGTTTGTTCATTTTTAATATTTTCAAAATATATATTACAAAAGCTGAAGAAATATTTTTCCGTGTTAAAAAATGAGTTCTTAATTTATGAAAACTTTTACTTCGAAATTTATTATAATACTTTTTAAGTATATAATTTTTCACAACTATAATTTTTCTCAAGTAATTAATTTATATAAATTTATATATTTATATTATATAACATAATACATTTATTATAAATTATATCATCTACATTGAAAGGGTAATCATAATTTAATATTATTTCTAGATAATTTAATATGATAATTCATAGTAATAATTTATATTTTTAACCGACTTACTTAAACAAAATTTGAATACATACAAAAATCTTTACTATTGTAACAATTTATAAATGGAAATGTAAAAATTTGCTAAAATAATTTTCATTAATTTCTTTATCATGAGTTTGTTGAAAATTTGTATATTTAATAATAAACTTGTAGTTTATAACGAAATTTCCTATAGGTTTCATATGTAAATATCATTTATAATATTAAATACAAATTAAAATAAAAAATATAACATTATTAAACATATTACACATTAAATATCTCTTTCTATTGAAAAAATAGAATTGATTCATTATTTAATTTCATTTTACATGAGTGCAACTTATACGTCTCTTGAAATCATGATAATCTGTTGCTTTGCTTTTTCTCGCTCTCTCTTTCTCTCTCTCTCTCTCTCTCCCTCTCTCTCTCTCTCTGTCTTCTTATTCTTACTCTTCTGTTTGCCTCTGTCTACCTCAAACACATCAAACACATACATTCTCTTTCTCCCTATCTATTTATCTTCTCCTTCTTTATCTGCTTTTAGTATGAGAGTGTCATAGTAATCTGATCCGATCCACAGACAGTGGAATGGCACAAAAGCTTCTTCCCTTATCCCCTCTTCCGCCATACTGCTTACCGGAACACTACTACTGCTTTTCGGCGATTATGCCCTTTCTGAAGTTCAACGAACACGAAGTTCGCCGTTGTCGTTCTACTCATCTTTAGAAAACTAAGTGAGATAGCATAAACTCCCGACCTAAAGGTAGTAAGAAATAATGAGAGCGAGAGAGAGAGAGAGAGAGAGAGAGAGAAAGGGAGAGAGAAGGTGGAAAGAGAGAAACATTGTTCCAAGCGACCGCAATCTCCGCTCGAGCTTGAAATTCAATGAAGTGCGAGGGAGTAAGGGAGTAAATCTTTTGATTTCTCGCTGCTGGTTTCGAAATTCGCGAACTGATTCGCCGTGCGCGTGATCTTTTGATTATCTTCTATGATTTTATAGTAAGACAAATTAAAGATACACGCATGTATCAATATAATATCCACGATTATGTGAACAACTAAGAAGGAGCATTTGCCACTGACAATATAAGGGAAAATATTTCGCCGTTTATTTTCATCTAATTCATGAAAGATCAACAAAATATTTGTTGAATTTTCTCGATTACGAAGGTTAAATTTGAAGGCCTTGATAACTATTAAAATGAGATTTCATTTAAAAGTGGATTAATCAGAATATTAGTTATACAGCCTTCAAACTATACGAGGTACATGATTAGAAATATTTGCTTAACTTGCATTATTATTAATATTTAAAAGTTCGATAAGTTTATATACATGTTCATATGGAAGAAATTCTTAATAAAATGCACTATGTTATAAGAAGCATAAAACCGAAACAAATCTTTTACACGCAGTTTTATAATAATTACCTCTATAAGAATAAATGCATATCATTGCATTCCATATTTCTCATGACCTCCGAGCTTAAACTAGTTTGAGCTGCAGCCGGGCATGTTATGTACTTGCGTATGTACACTGCCAGTTGTACGCCTGGTTCCCGTAATATCACGAGTACGACGATCCTCGCTTATGTAGTATCTTACCATAGGGTGTCTACATTGTTAGTCTCTCAACAATATTGGCCCTTCCCTATACTCTCTATCCACACAGTTTCTCGTTTTCTTTATAGTAAATCGTAAATTTTTATCGCAAACAACTTGTCGTTATATTTCACCTCTGGTCGTATCCATCTCGTGTATGAGAAAGTAAAAATAACATATTTAATTTTCTAATTTTATCTCTCATATATATATATATATATATATATATATTAATATTTCAATAATTTCAACTTATATATACTTGAAGAACAAGTGTGCTTATTATTTATTGGTAACAGAAATTTCCAATACAAATCCAAGTAAATAAATAAAGATATATATGCATTTATTTATTTATGCGATAGCCTGTCGGTATCTTGAATTTATGAATGATAACAGGTAAATATACTAGTATCCTACCTGAATAATTAACAAACACATCTATTTACTGTGTTCGCCCAATAACTATTGAAAATAACTGATCATTTGCATATCTCTTTGAGTTAATGTCATGCTTTTATATTGATTTTAATCCACATAAATAATGACTTCACTATTTAACAACTTCCCAAGTTATAGTTAGTTAAATTAAAATTTTATATAATTTAAAAAGAGAATATTTATAAACGAAAACCATTATTTATATAAAAACCAGTGCTTGGGTAATAACATATATATTTCATTAAAAAGCAAAAGGAACTACAGCTTTAACAAATTCATTTACTTAATTGTAAAATAAATCACCGATAAAAGAAAGATATTACGAAAAAAAGCAGAATTTTTTGCTCTACAAAGAAATACAAAAAGTGAGTAAAATCAATAATGTAATATTTTAAAAAAAAAAATAAATAAAAAAAAAAGTAATGAAGTTCCAAATTTGAAAGTATGGATATAGAGGGATTTATAATATAATATAAAAGTTATTCTTTTACCTCTTGTAACCGCGTACACGAGCATTTTATAAAATTCCGAATATTAAATAATAGAATATCACAAGACAGTTAATAATGATTTTTTTATTTATTTGTACGTCACAACATTTAAATTGTTAACATTTGCTGTTCTGTGTTATATCCATTTTTTTAATTTAATTATTTTGGATTTTTAGTTACCTATTTCAAAAAGTACTATAATTATGTAAATGCAAGAGTGTCATTTCCATAAGTTTATGACTTTACGTATTGTAAATTATGCGCATTAATAAATTATCTATATAACTTTAAGAATATGTATGTTAAAGAACTATATAACATTGTAAGAACCAATGAAATTGAAACTTTAAAATATTAAGTATATCAAATTTACCTTTCAAAACTATCATTATTACAAGTAGTCTTTCCCTGAATTATCAATTTCTTGTATTATCTGAGAGAAAAGTGCGCACATTGATAATACTTGGTAAAATTTACTCCATTTTTACATATATTTGTATTTGTAATGTAATTTAAAATATTAAAGTTGTAAGGGCGGAGGAGGGGGAGGGGGGGGGGAGAATACATATAATAAGAAAAGTAAGATCATTTTTTACGTCTTAGAATCATGGGCCCTGCATTTTCAAAATACTTCATTAATTGCAAAATGAGGGAACGCTTTCTCGTTCAACGCGATAAAATGTCGCGATGCAAATATCGCTTGACTACCTAAAGCAGGACTTAAGCTAGATTTGCATGAGCAGAGGACTTAGAAGAAAGTAAGAGGTTGATGCTCCAAGTCGCGGTCATATTTGCATTTTCTTTTAGTATCTAGACCCATTAAATATCATTATACAAGGCGACCAGAGAAAATAGGGAATAAAACAAAGCACTAGAAGCAATAGAGAAGTTTAGTATTTTAAATTGAATAAGAGTGTGCCGAGATTTATACATAGAATCGTTTGACTATTTCAATAAAATCATTATTTCTATGAATAATATTTAAATATTCATAAATCGATATACGGTCTTATTTACTTATTTCGCACTTACTTAGAATAACAGCTAAGAATAATTATTAATTAAGATAAAAACAAATGAACAAAACTCAATCAATTCATTCTTATGTTATCTTATATTTAAGTATTCGTAATATCATAATTAAAATTATATTATGGACACTTTTCATCCCAATGCTATTGTATAATTTATGAATTAGAAGGATATGAAATCAAATATTAGCTATTCTCTTATATGAAATATTTAGCATTGCATAGTAATCGATAGTAAGTGCTAATCTCCGTAACTACTAGCAACATGTTCCAACAGAATTGAAAATGATTCAACCACGACGTGAATCGAGTCTGTCCCCCTAAATCCAGCTTCCATACAAGAAGACGCAGTTCGGACAAATCAATGGACCATCTTCTTGACAAGCAATAAAGATCAATCGATATCACCAATCACTGGGCTTCGTCTCTATCAGCCATCCGTCATCGATAAAAGCAACAGCAACAACCGACGCGGCGACTAATTTCACTTTAGACACTCTCTTGACTATTCGGTGATTCACTGACAAGGCTCTAGCAGCTACCAATGATCATCACTCAAAATCATCATGCACCAAGACATTCAGCAACTTTAATCGAGTAGCCGTCTTCAGAGTGAGATCGAGAGACAGAATGCTATACTCGTCTAACTTTTAGGAATGCGAATGACAATATTTTATTCTATTCTACTTGGCGATTGCCTTGTTTAATTGATATGTCAATGTTACTGCAGTTCGCTCGAGTACAATGCAACCCTACGCCATACTTGGTACTATATCATCAATGCAAATAAGTTGAACTTATCTAATGAATGCAACCATTATGTTAAGCATGAATATAATATATATTTTTTATTGTTATTTTCAAGTTGATAATATAATGACCACAAGATTAATTTATCAAACGTTGTTTTGATAATGTTCAAAATAGTCAATATTACTTTCTTTAATGTTATAAAAGCCGGTATCGATGTACTTATATTACAAACTCATCGTTCGTATAATTATTTCGATTTTTAATCTTTCTCAGTGTTGATACTACAGAAGAAATTTTTATAAATTGAATTGTTATGACGATTCTACAGACAATATTAATAATTTTAATTTCAACACCAAATAGCAAGCTAAAATAACATAATAGACGATAAATAATAATTTTTTAAACTGCAAATATTTTATTCTTATAATAGTCTAACGCTATGAAATAATCAACACAGCCGCAAAGTATCAATAAAATCTAATCCTAAGATGAAAACTAAGATAAAAACAAAACGTATAAAGTCGAATATCAGATATAAGGCATAAAATAAAAGCAAATTATAAGGCATAAAAAGAAAATTTATGGAAATCATTACGTTGATATTTCATGTCTATAATTAGAAGTTCATAACTATAAGGATGTTAAACAAGCATTACATAACTCAAAGGCGCCTGAACGTACAAACGCAAGTGCTATTTTCAAAATAACTGCGATGTCACGTATGTCACTGTGAGGTTGAAAAGCAGCCACAAAAGAATTTCGAATATCCGAATGAATAATACCTGTTAATGCAGATTCAGCATTCGAATTCTTAAGTGTGGCAAATTATGCAAAAATGAATATATAAAATAATGCTTGTTATATATATATATATATATATATATATTTTTTTTTTTGTGAGAAAATTGTAAATTGTAAATATTTAGTAAATTATAACGTTATCATACGTGAGTAAATTAATTCTTTGGAGAATTATTGTTTTTATGTATCTTACTACAATATTAGAATTATTGTTTTTAATGTATCTTGCTTACTTACTTATACGGAATTTTTCAATTAATAATAATATAAATTTCAAGTTGCATCGACTTATATAGCGCTATAAATTGAAGAAAATAAGCTCTAACATTATTAATTCTATAAATTTGTCTGTTTGAATCGTATTTCTTACAGTGATACAGACTGTTTTGATATTCATTTCAGCCGCAAATTTCAGTTATGGAAGGCAAAATGGAATACTGTTTTCTTCTCCATTGCATACTGTAAAATAAGTGGTTTAATGTTTTTGGATATTATCTACAACATAAAACCGTTGTTTAATCTGCAACTGGGATAATTCACATAAATTAAGACCGGCGTAGAACCGTTATATCTTTCTCAGTTCAGATAAATACTTTTCAAATATATTTTTGTTTATTTTTATTTTTTTTTTATATTAGTAATAAACATCAAAGAATATAATTAATAAAACAAGATTCTGATTTGAAGAACATTGCTGACTTTATATTACGAATTGAAACCCATAATTTATACTGATTATACATTATTTATACTGATTTTCGAATTAATATGTCAATGTATATTTATTAAATTCATAAAAAAAAAAACTAATAAATATGATAAAGAACCCAATTATAAATAATAGTCGTAAAATTATTGTAAATTTTCAGCTAAAAATATAAACAATTTTTTTTATTTTTATGATAAAATAGTAAGTTTTGTTTGCCAATATTTAAACATGCAATTAATTAAAAGAATCATAGAATTCATGACAACGGCGAAAATGTAATTACAACATGAAAAATCTCTACGTATTTTACGTGCACATTAACCATAATATTATTACAATACATATATTAAACTAAGTGATATATACGCTTATATATCATGCATATATAACTATTAAAATTGTTTAATCCCGTGTGATGTACACAGGCTTAATATAATTCAAAGAAATTATTTATTCACATATTTAAATTATAATGGCGCATAAAAATAAGCTTGCGGCATTTTAATAAATACAGTAATAGCATTTATTTCCTCTTTTTCAAGCTATCATCATATATTTATGTTTTACTAAAATATAATTTCATTATAACAATAATATAAACCTTTTTCATTCCATTTCATATTTTAAATTGTCCTTCTTATTAGTTAATTTTAACGTTAACATTATTGTACGAAAGTAACTTTCATCATAGCTTATCTATGTCCGTTTACATGAATAGATGTCTTTTATATAGAATTTTATTCAATTTTATCTCGAATTATTAACTTATTTTAAAATTCACAAATACTAATAATATATTAAGAAGTCCGAAAAAGTATAAATTACTCATTAATAAATAATAATTTCAGCGTTTTAAAATACAAACAAAACTCCGACAATTCCTAAGTAATATAAAACTTTTTTTGATTTTTACGAATTATAAATTTAGGCCAAATTATTAATAAAAATATATAATTTCATTATTTTAGTTCGTTATCCTGATAATAATCACCCTTATATCATTCGAAATAAATTATTATGATATTTAATTTATATGTGAGAGGAAAACTAAATATTATCTCTCAAGTGGTACAAAAAAGTTCAGATTCTTAAATTACAGCTAATGATTAAATTTAAGACTCTTGTTAAACAATAAGATTTTTCTGAATATAATTTCAGTTAATTTGAGAAATTCACATGAATGTCTATATAATCGATAATAAAACTGGACATTAAAATTTCTTTCAGTAACTAAAAGAAATTTTTCGTATACAACAATTTTTAATATAACAGTTGTTAATAATATAAAAATTTTATTGATATTTTTTTATTTAAAGCATTTTTTTATTCATCTATTTTATTGATAATTAACTCTTCAATAAGTTGCATACACAATTTATAGTGTGAAATAATGTATTTATATTCACGATATGATATATAATTCCTTTAAAGACGATTATGAGATTAGAATTTTTTAATATTTAACAAATCTTGTTATTTTAATTGGTTCATAAATTTTACTTAGAATTATTTATTTTATTCCGCATAAAAATCGTTATTTATTATATTTAACATATAATTCATGGGCATATTATTAGATCAGACACCATTACAATAAAAATAAGTAAATAATTATATCTAAATTACAGATTTAGAATTCATTTCATTGTCAATTTTGAATTTAATGTAGCATTTTATCAATATTTTTTGTACTTCAAGTTGAATGAAGGGCTAAGTATTAAGGCATCATTAGAATAAATAGAGATATAAAGAGTTGGAGCGAGTGGAAAGAGAAAGAAGGAGCAATATGATAAAAAGAATGAGAAAAAATTGTGAATTACAGTCTCAAATTAAATGGAGCCAATAAATGCCAAGTATAACTTTATTAAGTTTGGAAAAGTTTAATTAAGAATAAACATACAAATGAAAAATTTGCGTAGATATTTACAGTAAGATAATTATATTAAATTATATTTATCATAAATATTATATTGAATTGTATAATTGAACTGAAATCGTTTTGCTATATGATTTACTCTTTATAAATTATTAATTTTTTTTTATCGATTATAATCATAAATCCTACACTATGAATAATTGGAATTAATTAATTTTAACAAATAACAGATATTGCAGCTAATTGAAACAACTGGAAATCTCATTTTGTACTGATTTTCAACCGCTGCACTGTCATTATTTCAAATAATTTCAATGAATGCTAATATATCAATAAATTTCTATAATTAACTAGCTTTGATAAAAATTTCGTATCAATCTACATAAATTTATTTCTGTTCACGTATATTTATATTCTAATTTATCACTACTATTAAATATTTGAAGCAGGAATATCCGAATTTTATTTAGATTTCACTAATAAAATATTAATGCTAGTTGAGTTGGGTTAAGGAATATAAAAAAAATTAATTATTAATAAATATTCTTAAATAAAGAAAATTGGAATGAATATGTAAATTTATCGTAAAATTGTTAATATTAATATATTGAATTAATCAAATTAATATTTCTGCATTTTATTTCTAAAAATTTGTAATAAATTATTTTTACAAGTAGTTACTAAGAGCACTTACTGTTAAACTTCTGTAAACACCATCTAGTGTTTTTAGTTTAAATTCAACATTCATTTATAGTCGATTGAAAAATAACAGTGTACAAATAGAAATTAGTGCAAGTATTTTTAAAATGGAATATCATGTTTAAGGTAAAAACAAATTGACAATTTAAATATTTTTTTATCCGAATAAATTTAAAAAGAAATAAATTGCCATAAATTCTAACATATTTATACAAAAAATTTTTAAAATAAATTTAAATATATAAAATCAGTTAGTTTGAAAAATAGTTCTTGATTAACTTAATACAAAAATATTAGTAATTAGTGATTTGTAGCTTCATATATTAAAATCAATGATATCTTTTCAATCAATAATAGTTTAAATTTAAATTATATGCTTATAAAAATGAATGTAATTCATTTTAATCTTTTTGTATATTATATCATTTCATTAATTTTTAATTTATATTTATTACAGCTACATGACATTTAGAATAATTTTAAAGATATATAAAAATATCGATAGGTAAATTAGCTTTATCAATAATTTTTAATTATCATAAAGAATATAAAAACTATTAAATAAAATGAGAAAGATTTAATTGGCTAAATAACACGACTTGAATATCTGAATCATGAAAATAAAACAGTAAATTATATATTTGTAATGTATAATAGACACTTCATTGAATTGTTATTGCACTTTGATAAAAATTTATTATAATACAGCTACGTTGCTCCATTGTATTACTTTATTTTTAATAATACAAGATCTATCTTAACAAATTTTTACTCAATTTAGAAATTTTATCATAATTATATAACATTCTAATAGTACAATTGAGAAATATTCAATAACTAGAGATATTCTTGATCATTCAGTTTATCTCATAATTTTTACATATAAAGAAAAATGTGGAAATAAAGTTTCTGAACAAAATAAAAATATCTTTTGACTATATATATATATATATATATATATATATATATATATGGATTTATGAATAAGTAATTTCAAACCTATAAAAATAATATATAATAAATGACATCGTATGTTTAATATGATTAAAATTTTGTTTCGTAATTTACATAGCATTAATATAAATTTTAAAGTCTTATAAAATCTATTAATTCCTATATTTTCGTAAATATGTTGAGATATTCACACAAATAAAAGTACATAACGTTCTAAGTGTAAATTAATGGAAACCCAGATGGGGAAAATTTGTGGCTAATGTGAACACATACCGACACGTATAGGCTCGCTGTGGTTGGTGGTTTGCCATATTTTGGCGCTTGGCGATTGGCGCATTTACTTTCATTGATAAATTTAATTCTGGATGTAATTAGTAACCCTATTAAAGGACATTTCAATAGCCTGTGTATCAATTAATAGCTTAATTAATAATTATTTCGATAGATCAAGTACCAATAATAATGAATTCTTCATTGGATAATTTAGAGCGGCTTATATTCACAATTTTTTCATTGCAAAATTTCATCAGAAAATTTGTTTTTCAAACAAAATACTTAGGTAGAACGTTTATTTTTTTATTTTATTCACCACTTATCTGTACCACTTATTTGTTGAAGCATGATTGAGAATAAAAACACTTTTCTTTTCATTACTGTACACATTTTATTTAGAATATTTATAATCCATCTTTGATTTTCAGTATTGTAAATGCAATATTTAATTTAAATTTTATGAAATCCAAGCAAATACATTATTTCCATTATAATATCATGAAAAATTATAGTTATATAAATAATTATAATTTAATTTTAGAAAATTATATGAAAAGTACTAAAGTATTGACATTAAATCTTTAATATATATTATTTTTTATTATAAATAAAATTTATAAAATAATGTATATGCAATATTAAATATTATGATTAATAAAATACGGAAATTACTCTAAGGTTTACATTAAATTTATTTTAAAATTAAATTAAGTTTTATATAAAAATATTAATTACTGTATATTCTGGTTTCACCTGTATTTTTTATGTGGTAATAGCAACAAGATAAATAGGTAAATATGAGTATTTTGAAAAATTTTAAGAGCGTATATCTTATTTACACGTTACACGTTGTATTTATATGGTATAATTATATTTTTAAGGTATATTCTTAATCCATGTAATTTATTTATTTTTCATAGTTTCTAATAATAATACATTCTTTGGTTTATATTTAAAATTATAAACTCTCTTTTACAAGATAATTAAATTTATCATAGAGTTTATTAGAAAATATCACAAAGAGCAAAATTTTTTTAATTTACTTTTTCCATTAAAAAATAATTATTTACGAGTTTTTATATAATATCGCCTGTAAATGATATAACGTATAATTTATTTTTCATTGCATATATTTAGTTATATACATTTTTAATATACTCAGCTATTCAAATGAAATTTGATGCGTAATCACTATTGCAAAAATATTTTTACTATTGCTTCTTAAAACTTACTTACAATGCATAAGAATTAGTTTAATAAAACACGTGAGACAATAATAATGACAAAGACTTTGCTCAAATAGACACAAAATCGAAGAAAAGAAATTAATTTTTTTCTATTGCACCCACGTCGTTTTAAATATGTATAAAATATTCTTGTTATATTTTTATTTCACAGACCTTATTTCAGATTTTTTTTTAATATATTAAATTGAAAATAATGAGCCTGGCCTTGCAGTTTTTTTTTATATGCAATTTACTATTTGTATGCAGAGATGTTCAGAAATAAAAATTCAGAAATAAAAATGACGATAAAAGGTGTACAAAATGAGACGACAGAAAAATAATATAAATGCAGAAGTAATTTTATATATGTGAAAATAAAAAGGAAAAAACAAAGATAATGAGTATGTATGCATCTACTTTTCGTACGAGTTTCTGGTTTTTCTTTCATCGAGGGGAGTCGCAATTTATTCAATTTCATACACGATTTTTTATCCACTTATCGCTTCTGATATTTCATTTTTACGTGAACTTCATCTTTTTAGCTCTGATTAAAAGAGAAGAGGTTCGAAGCGTCACGCGCAGAAAGGGACTGAAAATATTTTCCTAAGGTACGCCGAAAAGGGAAAAGAGTAAGAAAAACAATAGCTCGGCTACCAACTGTTTTTGGCGATACGCGAGCATAGCTGCAATCCTTTCCCTCCTTTTGTTCCTGGCCGTTCAAAGTAATTAATTCAGTATTAACAATGAAATTTAATTTTCTTATTAAATCAGATTTATACCAACTTCTGCGCAGCGAAGTACCATTTCTATTACTGCTTTCTTCAAGTAATTTAAAAAAATTATTAATTGAAGTGTATTTTAGTATTATGGATAATCCGTTGTATTTATCAAATTCACGATTTCATATTCAACTTAAGAATTTAAGATTTTACCTTTATTTGTTTTCGACATTCGATTAGAAAAATTATATGCTTTATTTTTTCGTACATTGATTTTCAGCTATTAATATTGCTTTTAAAATACGACAATTTTAGTTTTTAATAAATCATAAAATACATAGAATATAGAACATACACGCTTATATACGTAAATTATTTAAAATACAATAAATAAATTTAATAGTTTTTTCAAACAAATCGAGCATATAGAAGTGTATTAGATACGAATACTAATAAGAATTAAATTATATATAAATGAAATGTACACACATAGAAATGGAAATGCTTTTATAAATATTAATGTATAGAAAAGTCAACTGATGTACAAGTTTTTTTTTATACTTTTCCATTATACTCCGTACATTTCTCATTTATATGTATTACTATCATTTTTTAACGACAAAAAAATTATTGCTTTATCTAAAATTATTTAAAATTATGCCATTTATCATTATCGATGGATATGGAGATATAGCAACGTTTTAAAATTAAAATATCACAAAATTGGATTTCTAACTCATATGCACACGTAAATACTTTTAAATTATTTAATAAAAAATTTTATTGACGATGTGATAATGTTTGCAATGGACGACAATTTAATTACAATTCTACTTCATAAATGAAGAATCATTTATAAATATAATAATTTCCAATTATTAAACGTAAAAGTGAAAAACTATACTATTCATATAAAAATGTTGCTTCTACAACATGATATATGAATTTTATCATCTTCAATAAAAATATTCAATATACAATTTTCAGTTAATGATGTTATCCAAATTATATCATACTTTTGCTAAATTTCAAGTTATGCATTCCTTTACCTTACAGTTTTGTTAATTAAGCTATCTGAAAGATTAAACAAAAATTCTTTCTAAATACCAATTTTAAAATAAAAATTTGAATTAAATTTTTTCTACTTTCGTATTTTACTTCATTTCGTCAATGTTCTTAATCTTTCAAATGAAAATAATAAGTAGAATCGGGTAAATTTCCTTTCATTCAAGTATTTTCAAAACCAATACAAATTCATTGTTCTTCATTAATATTAAGTATTTTTGCTATTCATTTTTACTCTTATGAAAAATTGCTATTATTTTACTATTTATGCATTTAGGAATATTCGTAAATTTTTTTCAATTACGAGCACTGTTATTTTATTAAGATATTTTATATCCTAAGGAACATTTCTTATAGTATGCCGTGAATTAGTTGTATTGAATTGAATTTCGTACAGTACGTTGAATTAAAAAAAAAAGACTTTATTCTAGTAATTGCTTATAAATAAAATCATCGAATTAATCTCTATAAAATCAATGTGTACGTTAAAAAAGACTTATTTATCATCAGATGAAACGCTTTTGAAATTTAAATTTAACTTGAAACTTTGTAATGTAAATACAAATTAAATAGGAATTATAAATTTTGAATAGATTGAAGTTTTTAACCACCGCCCGGTTAATTAATAATTAAAATACGAATCGTTAAAATTTGAAAGGTTCAATTGTTGTTATACTTAAATTTAATTTATATAAGAAAATCTTTAAGCATTTATATATATATATATATATATATATATATATATATATGAGATATTTACTCGTTGATTTCGAAGTATGACGAGGTATAAGTGAAATGACATATTAATAAATTTATAATATCATTTAGAATTCATCTATTAAATTTCATACTTCATACGCTATTCCCTTAAATTAAATATGGCTTATGTCATGGACTTAGATACAGATTAAAACAGTGATCGAACTCTCCTTAGAAACCCATAAATAATAAAATGTACAAAATATTCGAGTTCTCGAATCCGATATTAAGACATGTATTTATCATTATATCAATATAATTACGAATTTATCGTGGACTCAAGTAATCAATCAAACTGTTCTAGCGTTGACGTATCCAGCATGACCCATCGCTTACCAAGTTTATTTAAAAGCCTCCTAAATCTACGCATTCCTTAATCCCTGAATACGACCATTATTTATTTCTTCATATCACTATGATTATTTTCTACTAAGTGTAGACATAAAAAATTGTTATTCATTTGATGTGAAAAAATTGCTAATTCTTGAACTTTTTATGTTAGTCGTATTATAGTATAATATGTTGAATTACAAAATAAAGAAAACTAATGAATAATAAAATAACAATAACAATTTGAAGTATTTCCATTTTATTTATTATATTATAATATAATAGGTACTACATACCTATGCGTCATAAATAAATTGAAATGAAATTTAAGTTTAATTGAATATTCCGTAAATGTATAAAGCTTTTGAAACTTAATATTATTTTAAACAAGTGAAATAGAATTTAAACATCTCGGTTTTGAAATAAAGTCAATAAATATGCGACAAGTGAAGAATTTTCTTTTTAATTAAAAACTCAAGCAAACAATTGTCTTTAAAAGTAAAAGCAAAATTACGTATTTTTATTTTCCACTAAAATTTCACATTACGACGCTTTATGTTCTCTTCTTTTTTTTCTTCTTTACTATTTCGTGAGTATAACAATACAGATAAAAACTTACGTTTCAATGTAGAGAATGTTCAAACGTACTGAATTTGCGTTTTGTCTATATAAATTGCTATTTAGACGATGTTTTGGTAGTTGAAAGAATAAACTACTGTATTTACATAGTAATAGATTCGATAGAACTGAAACACAAACTAAATTTAATCTATATAATTCTAACGATGAAATATCTCATCTAATGATTAACATAGAAATTTCAATCTTTGTGATAAATTTGTTGAATTTTTTAAATTAAATTAACTATTTTACTATTAAATTTAACAATTACATTTTATACAGATCTTTTCTTTATCACAACCATTCATATAACACTTTTATATTTAAATAATTTAATATATTATTATTGAGAATAATGATTAACTATTAAAATAATTTAAAAAAAAAAAAATTAGTGACTTAAATCCATTAAATAAAAAACAGTTTAAAAAAATTACTTACTCTATTATTAAATTATAATGAAAATTATATATTTATGAGTTATATTTTAGATAAATAATGATCAATGATAAAATCAGAAATTTAATTTTCAATATTTTTTAAAACTTTATCCTTCTTTAACTACTATTATATTAAAATTTATCAATTATAATAAAATACATTATTAATTATTTTGAAGATATTGTAATAAAAATGTTGTAAATAACCTATTTTATACTTGTAATACTTTTTTTTTTAATTAATAATTAATGCAATACTTTTATGGCAAATAACAATGACAATCTTATATTTTTTAATATATAGTTATATATTTTATATATAGTTTGAAATATTATCAATAAGATAATAAAATATTGAGTGGATTGAAAATGCTTCATCAAATTTCGGAAAAATTTAATAAATTATATTCAAAGAATTGCCGATTTGATAGTTGTAAATATAAATATATTATTTAAAATTGATTGCATATCCTATTCTATGTTATTTATGATTGCATTACTCATTAGTAAAATATAATTAAAAAATTAACATAAATTATTTATTTACATGATTATATACATACATGTATTATTAAAACGGGTAAGAGTATCTCAAAATAGGAAGAAAATGATTTTAATTTTTATAATGATATAAATAGTCGGTTTAACTATTATCTTTTTAAAATTATAATAATATATGCATATTAATAATATTATATTTTAGATAAATACTTAATTCCCTCACGCATTAATTATAATTCTCATTTTCTATAGTATAAAATATATAATGAATTAAGTGAAAATATTATATATATTTTTAAGATATTTTTATATACAATGATTGATATTTAAAAAAAGTATTTCAGTATTATTTTATTAAATATATTGAACTTATTATGTTCAATGTGTAATAACATGCAAAATAACATGCATAGAACTCTTATATTTATTTAGACTAACTTTATCTACATAATTATTTAAAGAAGTAAAAGATCTTTCAGGTCACGAAGGTATGAACTTAAGGGAAATGAATGTTGGATCAACTCGGTAAATCCTTCGTTTTTCTCTTAGCTTTAGTATCTTTGCTTTCGAAAGCTGTTTAAAAAATAATAAGTACTTGTCTTCTTTAAAATATTTTGATCAGTCACAAGAATGAATTCATGTTAAATATCCGATTAGAGTTGCATAAGTAGCTTAGTATTAAATTGTAAACTATAATTGGAATAATTATAAAGTAGGCCTGGCTGATTTAAACAGCGAACTGAAAAAAAGTATCCTTTCTTACAAAATAATATTATCATATACGAATAAAAAGACAACGACAATGATAAATAAGGTCTTGCTGCTAAGAAGCCATGCAAATTTCATCTTTTCTTTTTCTTTTTATTCAAATTTTGAAATATGCATCGTTCAAATTTATAAATCTTCAACCACAATAGTAGACGCCCGTTTTTAGATAAATTACACATTTTAATTTCCAGCGCCGATACTTGTAATAATGGACGACTCCGGAAGAATAAAGTCTGGAGAAAGGCATCTGAAAGCCGGTAGTGCTTTACGTCTACGATGTGAAGCGCGCGATGTACCAGAGCGATATAATGAAACTGTCATTTGGACCAGAGGAGATGAAATCCTCAACGAAGACGTTAGGTAAATATTAAAATGCTACAAAACTCACTTTGCTGTTTATTTTTCTTAAGCAGCAATTTTACAGCCATAGTTGATTTTCAAAGTTAATTGAATTTTTTACAACGAATTTATAGATTTTTTTTTTATTTTTTCGTAAAATTGAAACGATGAAAAATAGCATAATAAATATACAGATATAACAAATATTAAAATTAATCGAATGCTTGTCCTAGCTTTACATACATAATAATAACAGAACTTCATGACTGTGTAAAAAAGCTAAAATAAATATATTTAACATATTCAGTGAAAATAAAGTATATTCTATATTATACAAATTGTAATATTCGAGAACAAAAAAACATTTATTTTTTATTTTCATGCTTATTATTTTAATATATCATTAGCATTCCAATAATGATAATTGTAAAATTATGTGAGATATTCTATACTTTATTATAGCTTCTGCTGGAAATTTTGTGATTTCGGTCTTAAAGATAAATTTTCAATTCTAATAATTATATTTTTATATTGTTAACTCGTGGTTCATTTTCAGTATATGAATTTATAATTTTTTTCTTCTTCAAATTCAATTAAAATAAAACTTTATCAATCTGTTTCCAAATAAGTTTAGGGGTGCTAAACTTAATTTTGCATTCTTAAAACTTTAACAACATAAGAGAATAATAAATAATACTCCTCTTTTTTTTTTATCCCAGTGTATAAATAAATATATCAAATATATTCTATTCAAGAAAAAAAATATTTTAACATTTATAATAAATTTATAATAAACTATGATAGTTAATTTCAATATCAGTATAATAAGTATTTTTTTTTTCTTATCTCTCGTATTACGTATTGTCCGTTATATAATATATAATAGGAATTGCAGTAAAGTAAATATGAAAATTTTAAAATACAGTATAAATGCTGACGAATATTTATTTATGAATAATTTAATAATAACACTTTCCCAATAAAATAAATGCTAAATCCAAGACGACCAAAACTACTAGTCGCATCTATTTTTTGACGAATATAATAAAAAATTTATGTATTTGTAAACAGTTTTTCATGTGAGATTGGTTTCAATAGTTAATTGGAAATTAAACTCCCATCGACCAATAGAGCGAGTTTAAGAGCAACAATTAGCATATATGGCTATCAATTATAAGACAATATAAATAAGACAATTTATTGAAATGAATGAGAAAAACTTTTATACTATAAATTTCAGTGAAAACAGAACTGCCGAGTGCTTAGATGGCAGAGAGATTCAAGTTATCGTGAGTACGATAGTAGTGGAGAAGGCAACACCCCGTCATGCTGGTAACTATAGTTGTGTTGTACCTGAAAAAGCTAAAGCTACGGTTGCGGTACACGTTCTTAACGGTAAGTTCATTTTTCATTCTCTTGTTTCATTAAAGGGATAAAGCTTAATTAAATGTAATAAAAAATTGATGTTAAGCATAGCAAAGCATTATAAAGTATAATAATAATTGAGATTGACTTTGCTGAAAAATTGACTTATTAAGAAATTGTAATTTAGAGGTGGGGATGGTCTTAATTTTGAAATATATTTATATATTGAATTCTCATGGATTATATTGTATTTTTAAGATAATGTGATTAAAAAATAAAAATTTTGTAAGCATTCATCCATCATTCGCAATACATTACGTTATGTAAAATAAATTATTTGTATTTTATTCATTCGCACTCTATATTTACATTCATATTTCGCTTATACATTATTTGTGGTGTTTTGATTTTACCTCTTATTAATAATAATTTATCGATCAATTGATGTCACTTAATCAATAAAGAATTTTCATCAGTTAATTGTCTTTGCTTAGTTTTTAATCAATTGTTCTCGATTATTTGTAAAAAAACTGAGCAAAGTTAATTGCTTTTTCTTGCTTTATTACTATCATTATCGAGCATTAGTATATATTTACAAAGAACACGAGAATTGTAATCACTTTATAATAATTTTTTAATGTATTGTACCTATATACCGAAAATTAAAGTTGTTAAAGAGCTTTGCTCATAACTCTGAAGATTAAATTTTTAATAATTTTAATAAAACCAATTAAAAATTCGAATATTATGTTTGAATTAATCAGGTGAAATGTGAAGGACACGAATATGATAAAAACTAAGGAGGAATTAGTATTAGATATATTCTTTGAAATTTTTTAAAACGAGGTTCAATTGCCTTTCCCTGTTTACTATAACATGACGTACAGCAAATGAAATAAGAGGTCGAGTAAGTACACCGCATGATGTAAAAATGTCTATAAAAGAAATATTAACGCGATAAAGATTTATTCTGATGTGCGCGCGAGCGGTAGCATAATATTTAAAGGAGCTTGTAGCATACTTTAGCTTTGACAAGTGCGTATTAGGTCAGGAGTTCAGCCAGGTGAAAGAAGGAAAGTGGATGCTATGTACGCAACTATTCATATACCATTTATAATACGTGCGTATAACTTTTCTCTCGCTTTACACTTTACCAAGTTTTATTTCTAAAGCTGGTGGCATTTATAAGTGTTCGGGCTATAAATGACTTATTCGATTAAAAATTACGATGCATGGAGTAAAATATAGATAATTAACAGGCATTTATTGCGGTATTAGCTTAAATAAAAAGCATTCGGATCGTAGGTAATATAATTTTCATTTATTAATAAACACTCTTATTCGCGACGAAATAAAATTATTATTAAATACAATTATCATCAAATGCTAATATTCTATTTCCGAGCATAAAGCTCTTAATGTTCCAAAGATTTCCTACCCTATTGCGGTATAAAATATACAAATTTATTAGATCCCTCGACCCATATTAATCCCAACTTCGTCCCGTCCATGCTAACCTCTGCAGATAAGTGTGGGTACTTTACCGGGAAAAACCTCGCCGCCCAGAATGAAGTGAAGAAGTTGCCATCGAGTCAGCCCACTTGATTGGAGCAGCGATGCTTCTTCAAAACCCTCAAAGAAGAACAGGAGTCGGATCCCTCCCAGGAGTAATTCAGCAACAACGGCAAAGGACCCCGGTACATTGAAGACATGGATCCAGGACGCTTATACCATCCCCTCCGGCGGCACTTGGGTGGGTACATCTAACGAGAACAACAAAATTGTCAACGCTGGAACAAAGCTCCACTGTGCCATTGGCCTTAGTCACGACGACCCGACGTTTCGTTCCTGTCGCTCCTCGGCGCTCTCGAAACAGCCGCGTAACTTACCCAATGCTCCTTTCTCAAATGTTCCTGATATATTTATTAGTCTACCGATGTAGTTACGCGTACGGATACAATAGAAAAGTTGGCGTTATTATTCATCTTAATAAATTAATTATTTTTATTTACATTTTAGTGCATATAATTTAAGCGATATAGCGTTTAAATGCTTCAGTTGTACAAAAGTGTTGCGCAATTTAAATAAACGACTGGAACTCTTATCATATATGCTTACAAGCTCTTAAACATATAATTATTTTAACAATTTTTATGTGAAAAATCATACGCTTAGGTAGACTTGGAATGAATTAATTAATAATTCATAAACATCCAGTAGATAAATTAAGCTATTTCTTTTTATTGAAAATTCGTTTTGCACGTGAAATCAGTATACTTTAATATTCCATAAATGGTATTACCTCTTTACATCTATAGATAATATATAAACAAAGATAATACGATGGTATTTCTATATAATAACTAATAGTAAATTATTTACAACCAACAAAATTCGTATCCAAGTAATTTTAGTCTATTGTCATTCAAATGAAATTCCGATATAATTACAATGAATAATGCGTTGAGATATTATTACTCGTTGAATATAATTTGGAGCTTCGAGAAATGGATAATATAATTCTAAAATGCACTTCTCTTCTATTTTGATATTTCATATTTTGCATTATTAGTACTGCAGTAGTGCACTATATACTGTAGGAATTGCAATATGTCTTATTCCCCTTATATTTTACTTTACGAGTACGTATATTTCTTTTGTTAATCTTTATTTTTGAATTATGCAATTCGATTTATGCATTTATAAATTTTACCCATATTTTCTATACTTTATCCACTATCATATATTACGATTGGTTTAAAGAAATTTCATTCGTCACACATGATAGAATTTATTTCCAACGAATGCAATAGTAACTACCATTCATTACTCCAAAAACTTATTAGATAAGATTTATAATATTATTTAAATTACAACAGTATGAATGAAAAAATAATTATTTTAAACTCGTTGAAAACATCGATAAGATCAAACTTAACAATAAAATCTATCCTTCGATTTTACAAATTTTAATCAAACTATCTTATGATTTTATGCATTATCAGGGTATTAATTGCGCATTAAAATAATGATTTTTCAACCTGTGAAGTTTTACATTATTAGTTTAATTAAAACCGAAATAATAAATTATAGCATTTATAATTGAAATCCGATTAGCGATTCCAAGATATTTTCTAAAAAGCTCGAATATTCGATCTTATTCGAACTAACGGAGTAAGTGAACATGGTAGAGCCGCAAAGGAAGAGAGAGAGAGAGAGAGAGAGAGAGAGAGAGCGGCAATAGCGACAACGACAAAGTTATCGTAGAAATTACACAAATGCATTACCGGTTCTTGGCGGGATTCCGTTCCGCAGAGGTACGATGCACTTAAGATAACACTTCGTAAGTAAAAACGTGAAGCTTTTGGCGAAGGACGAATATTTTTGGCAACATCGAAAACCGAGTTTTGGAATTGAAATTATTGCGAATTCTAATAATTTAAATAATATACTAATTTATGCATAAATTCTTGATTTACCTAATACCAAAAATTATTTGATATAATTTATAATAATTTCCTTTAATCTCCTATATTTACATATATATTTTTATGTAGCAATTTTAATTTGAAATAATTTGATATCCGTAAATATTTGCATACTCGTTGATTACAAAGTTATTATGTGATAAAATCAATACACATAAATTTCAAATAATTATGTAAAATTTTTAAGAAAACTTAACTCAAAAATTTTAAATATAAATTTCATGTATGCTTTAAGTATTTATGAAATTAAAAAAAAAAAGTCAATACATTCATTATAAAAATCATTTTATTTTATATAATTATATAATTCTCGCGGTATACAAACTATAAAATGAAAACTTGAAAAATATAAATATTGAATTTAGGTCGGCAAGATTACTATAATATTTTGAAAAAGTGTATAAATCATTCTCAATTTTACTTAAACATTCAAAAGTACGATAAAACGATAGGGATTAAAAATATTTTTTTAAAATTTGTGTCTAATAATTTGAGTGGACGAATATTATTAAAATCACGAACATTTATCGTGACTATTTAAAATTGATCGATAATGCTTTAAAATATAATAGTAAAATGTGATACTTTCATGCAATGTGATATATAAATTACAGTTTGTATGTGTCAAAATTTTTCACTTTATAAATCACACATACTTAATTCACTACTTCAGCTTACTTAATCCATTTATTACTATATTGATGCTGCCATATATTAACCTTTTTCAGCGTTGAAAAAAGTGACATTGATGATCATGCAAATATAAGTATCAGTCTTAAACGCAGTTATTCTTCCTATCGATCTTCACAACATTCATCATAAATTTCTTTCTCACAGATCGTTGCTGTTAAATGAGTCCATAATCCAAACTCCTTTCGCAACGAAAATCCTTCAGCGTGCCGTAACGCATTAAGATAAACAGCAAAAAGCTAAAGCGATCTTTTAAAATCTTCTTATACGAATCGACCCACCATTTCAGCTTTAAGCAACATGATAAGTTGGATTAAAGTGGACTCACGATTCACATAAGCTCTATAGATCACTTCATATCTCATGGGAAAATATGCATATAAAATCGTTTCTACTTTTATTGCTGCTTGACTTTTATTAGTCACCACAATCTTCAAATTATTTAAATATTATGTATTTAGGCAATGGATTATTCAATCTATCAATATTTGTATCGTACGAACATGCCAATCCTATGCCAATCCTATGCCAATCGCTTACTCATTGCTGGAATTTTATATTATTATTAAGCTGAGCTATGTAAGAATTTACCTGGCAATTTGAAATATTATAGGTAAAAATTTTATAAACTCTATTTTATACTTCAAGTTCATCCACAAGTTTTCTAAAAGTTTGGTCTGGTTAATTTTCATTATTATTTTTTCGTGTACCATTTTCAACATTTTTGTCCATTTAATTAAGTTTTTTTGGTAAATTTTCAATGTCTATTTATTATTTTAATTTTACAAAATCTTAAATTATTGGAATTTTATTTCCTTTCTTATTTTGTTATATAAAATTGCTTTAACAAATAATGATCTTTATTAGAAAATTTAATGTAACTTATTGCCTTAAGACTCGCTAAACTCTTCTTTTATGTATATATATATATATATATATATATATATATTATATATATATATAATATATATATATATTTATATATATATATATATATTATATATATATTATACAGTAGGATATTTGTATTTAAAGTCACTGATCATGTATATATATATATATATATATACATGATCAGTGACTTTAAATACAAATATCCTACTGTTTTTTGCATGACGTAAGAAAACTTGAAAATTTGTTAAATATTTAGTCAGTTATATCATTTTTGTATTCATAATAATTATTTAGATAATCAATGGATATTAGCAGCATAATACAATACAAAATTATATTTTTATGTACAATATTATTATATCAATCTTCAATTAAATTAGTAACGTATACATTGAAAATCAATAGTCATATTAATTTAATATTCAAATGAGTTTACTTAAAAGACACACATGTAAGATTATTTTAAAATGATGTTAATTTTTTCATATCCGAAGCATGTAAAATTGCAAATATTAATTTATTATATTTTCAAATATAATTTATCGTTTTGATTATCTTTATAAATTCTACTCTACTTTTATCCCTCCCTCCCCCCATCCCACCTATCTCAATCTCTCGCTGATTTCAAATGGGAAACTTTCAATGACATGAATGAATTCTTTGTAAACAAATAAAATGTAACGCCGAAAGGTATTTCTCATATTTCCTATATATTTTTATTAATTAATTTATTTATAAACTTTTTTATTATACTCGCATGTGTCTTAAAGTTTTTATAAAACTATGGTTAATAATAAAATGATAGTTAAGAGTTGCGCAAATATTGATAAATTTATTGCTTTATAACACATAAAATACTTTTATTATATGAAAAATAATATACCAAAGTTATCTCAATTAAACTCTCAATTTTTTTTATTACAGCTTTTACTAGGTATTATAAACAAAAATTATAACAAATGCAGGTAGAAGTTATACTATTTATAATTAAAATTTCATATCGAAATAAGTCATACAATCTTCAATGATGAACGCGAACGTTAACCGCGAGTATTCTATTCTACGAAATTATACATATGTGCATACTTATATATGTTCAAGGCTTGAATAGTGCAATTTTTCTTACTACATTAACATTTTAAGAACCTTAATTTATTTCGTATATTCGTAAATTTCCATACAACTACATAAAAACTTATAGGTGTACAATACGTATCGTCGTCCATGCCAAAAAATTCGACATATGCAAAAAAGTCGAATGTCCTAATGCGAGAATACGCATATAAAAACGTGAATAGACAAGGAAAAGTTAAAATAAGCAAGTGGGCGGGTCGTACAGCTATTATCGTCGCTGAAGTTTTTTCAGTCATTTACGAGGAGGACGAACGACTACGACAGTTTCGTTTCCTTCTTTAAAGCGGCGACAATGCGCAGCTTTCTGGCGACCCTGGAAATTCAAATATATCTTACTATCATTTGCGCCATCATAGTGACATATGCAGGTATACAAGCAAGCGCTAAACACATATTAAAGTTTGGACTGTAATTTTTTTCCTCGCATTAAGGCTCGTTTGCACAAAAGAAAAATCAAAAGTAAAAGAAAGAGCATACTAATGCGAAGATGGAAATGTAGCCAGGAATTGTTGTATTCAACTGTGTACGGAGGTGTGCGCTCCCACGCATATATATATATATATATATATATATATATATACATATCACAATGAGGGAGTAAGAATGAAAAGTGAACAGCTGGTTAGACCACTAAAGTGGAATTTTTAATGGTCTACACGCATTTTTCCGCATGAATATCTCCTTGAATTTTTACGCCTTAAATTGCAGAGCATATTGAAGATGTTGTAATGACTGGAGCATTACAAGCTCAAATAGCTCTTCGAGTGTCTGCAATTGTACGTAATTTTCTTTTATTTCCTGCTTAGTATTAATAATAATAATAATAATAATAATAATAATAAAAACAACAACAATAATAATAATAGTATAAACATTTTCTCCGTTGCTTCTGTGGGCGAATATGTATTGTGCATGTGTAGTATAGAAAAGCAAACTCTTCAAATAATCATTTAGATATTTCAAGTATTTTATAATGACAAGTATAATAACAAAATTACTTAAATCGTAACCACCAAAGATTCATATTGAGACAATAATAATGGCAATACGTTTATTTTATATAACGTAATTTTTTAAAAAAAAAAAAAAAAAAAAAAAAAACCATATTCTTATAATTTTAACGATAACAATTTTGTTTTACTAATTCATTAATATCTATTTATTCAAATACATTTTATTCCTTAAAAAAAGTAACATTTATTTTTTATATAGAAATGCACTGGTAATAGAGTATTTATGTTTTATTAAAAAATTATTGTAACTACCGCCGAATAGCTTAAACATATTATATAAAGAAATTATATTCCTTTTCTCTTATTTTACAAAATAATATGATAAATTCAAAATATCGATTTTTAAATTTTAAATTTCAATTAATAAATTTTAATTCAGTTTAATAAAATTATGCAGATGTTGTTCAAATACAATATTAATGATTATCTGAAAAAATATTCCCTTCGTATTATCATTATTAAATGTTCTGTATATGCACAATTAGAACGTATCAAGACTTGGAAAAATTAAAATAACTTACAAAAATTAAAATGACTTACAAAAATTAAATATAAAGAAATTTTTAGATTTGATGAAAAATAATTGAACGAGAAAAAATATTAATACAAATATAAATTTGTTAAAATAACAGAAAACAAATTAAAAACTTTGTTCAATTATTGAAAGTTATATTGCAATCAAGGAAAAAAAATATACATAAATAATTAATAACAAAATATTTATATACTTTATTATAAAATTTATTTTATTAAACAAATTAAATTAATTAGAGCAATAATTTATTTAAAAAAGAATTTATAATACTAAGCTTCTATTATTAATGACAATATTGGAAAAAAATGAGTAAAATATGTAAATTAACTATTTTTAAAATATTTTTTAATCACTGTTCAAAATCAATTATTTTATATATTAAGGAGTGGAAATTTTTACATTGTATTTTATGTTTTATTCTACTCCCTATGCTATAAAAAGTCAATAGTTTGTTCACTATATGATTATTTAGTTAAGTTTGTAGGAATGTACAAAATAAACGAAAATACAAAAAAAAAAAAAAAAAAAAAAAAAAAAAGAAAGAAATACAACAAAAAAAGATAGATAAAAGAAAAGAGAAAGACATTATAGCATGTTAAAACGAAAGTACGTACTTTTTCGTTTAATAACACTTTGTGAAATTGCAACTGATTTTTGTGAATCGCTGTGGGGATCGCAAACGAGCAGGCAAAAAAAATGTTTTCCGTTATTGGAACATCAAATGAAATCGCTTTCCTTCCCTTCATCAAATTGGTGCCAATTACGTTCCTCAGGCAGCAAGAGAGAATGAGAAATATTGCAAGCTCTACCTTGTTACCTTCGTGCGATAGTGTACAATCAATTTGGAACTTTCGAAAGCTCGCCTGAGTAGGAGGGATGTCTCGAACATCCGTAAGTTTCATCTGACGAGCACTTTGTATTGATGGCACCGCGAAGTACGAATGGAGTGTGAGTAACTTTGTCGCAATACGAATCGGAAGCAGCCACGATACGAATGACGACTGATGCTTATAAACGTTCAAATACGTACCGATACCGGAAGTCCATGCACCAGACCAATTTGTATTTGATTCGATGGCCTTATGGGGGTCGTTAAAACAAACGTTTAGCCCTGTAATTACATAAAGTAAATTTCATTGGCCTTGGAGTACCTGAAATATTATATACATACATTTTTTCATCAAAGTCTTGTGTAATTGTGTATTTTTAGATCTTATATTTGGTACTCACATTCTCTTATCTAAACTTAATAAAAAAAATTCTATGATTATATATGATACATATGCAATTGCAATCGATAGTTATACTCACAAACCATATAAGCATATGCATTAATACATTGATATATATATATATATATATATATATATATATATATATATACACATACAAAATCTTCTAATTTTGATTTAACTTAGCACATATATCGTAAAAATTATAAACATTTTGTAGTCAAGAGTTTCTTCACAAAATCATAAATAATTAATGGTGCGCTTGTAAAGTAACGGAATAATGTTTTTTCTCCATTAATTTAATTTATAGGATATATTAGACCATTAATGTGGTATATCCAGTAAAAAGTATATTATAACAGAAATATATTTAAATATATGCTTCAACTATCTTTATAAACTAAGTATATACGGCTAAAAACTAATGTGAGACCATAAAAACGATGCAAGAGCTTTCCTTTTGGGTAAATTACCAGAAAAGAAAGTGCAGAGATAACAATGGGCCTTAGTGAACAATGATAGCACTAATTTCATAGTATTACGAATAATATAACTACTTTTTACATCAATCGAATTTCTCCTTCGAATACGTTTTAAATAAAGAACAGATATTTTACATATAAAAAGCATTTAAAATAATTTGAAACTTATGAATTTTCATGTATTCATTAATGTATTCATTAATTATAACATTTATATGTAAATTACTTCATTGCAATATATATTTTTATTTATCATTAATTAAAGAGTGAATTGTAAAGTAATTTACATTTTACATAATATTTAAAATTAGAATTACATTACAAGTCTTTTCATAAAACGACACTCTACATCTAATATTTTTAAGGGAAAATTATCGCAATTATTTCCCTGAAATTTAATAATTTTGCCAATTGAAATTGACGAGTAATATACTTACATGAAATAAAATTCTCTTAAGTTTTAAAAGTCGCTTATATGATGAAACAAACACTTTTCATTAAACCTCTTCTAAAAAAAAAAAAAAAAAAAAAAAAAAAAAGAAAAACGGAATAAAGGGCTGGTCTTATTTATTAAAATTTGGCAGACTTTCAAAATAGTTGAGCAAACTCTCGTTCGCGAGCGCATTATGTAAAGCCAAAATGATATTTTTACAGTTCCTTATATGCTGCTTGTACGGTATCGTAGAAGATTATCTTCCGTCCTTCCCACTATAACGCGCTCGGTGATTGCATTCTCCTGAGCTATGCCGACAACAAACTGGAAGGTCTACCACAATCTGTCATTACTGGAACTACAATACCGCTTGGTGGACGTAAACTAATAGAGAGATGCACGTCCTACGCTACACCTCCGCGAGAGACTGCGAGTAAAAAGTAATTGAGGTAGAGAGACGTTGGAATATAAAGCGACAATCGATGACGCATAAAAGAGAGAGAGAGAGAGAGAGAGAGAGAGAGAGAGAATGGCGATAGCACAGTATATTTAATAAAGTTAAATTGAAAATTTGTAAATGAGATTTATCGTTATGAAATACTTATAAACATGGAGTTACAATTGAGCTTGTCATTTTTTCTTAAGAAATAACGCCATACAATTGGAATTATAGTTTTGTAGGAATAATAACTTCAATCTAATAAAGTTTAATAATATCACTATAATTATTAAAAAAATTTGTATAAAAAATTATTATTATGAAAAGTAATTCTAAATCTATATGTATATATAATACGTTAAAAATATTATTATTATTACTAAAAATATTGTTTAAAGTGTCGCAAAACAAACATTTTTTATCCCAATGTCGCACTCGCAATTATGTTTCTATATGTTTATTCATAATACTGTAAACGCTAAAGATCAGGAACTATCGTAGCATAATCATAATCTTAATAAACACAAATAAATAAAGAAATAAAAAGCTAATGCTTAATTGGAACAAAAAACAACCATAGTGATCTGACCATAGAGAGAAGGCGCGCGCATGCGCGTGCGTGCGAAAGTTCTCATACGTATTGTCCGTCGGACTGGCAGACTTGTCTATTGTCTACGTATGTGTGAGAAAGTGGCAGAGAAAACTTTTCTTATTCTGATATCAGCATGGGCGTAGGACGTCGAGCTTAACTGCATGTCGGCGGAAAGCGCCAAATGGACGGACGTAATCCGACAATTTGGTCATTCTATGTGAACAAGCGCTTTTACCCTTCAGGCCGGATGCGCAACGTAAGAACTCTCGAGCGCTCGCCTGTTTTTAATGAGAAATTTACTCGTGCCCGTACCATAACTTACAAGGTACTGAACTTACGAATAATTCATAATGTACGCATTGTTGTACAAGCCTTCCAAGATTCTTAGTTAATTTATCGTCCACAAGGATAAATTTCGCATCTTTTCTAATAAGAATCGCACTCGCTAATTGAAGTTATTTTATTTTAGGTTGCCGAAAATTTAAATAGCGTTAGATTGTTAAATCGGGGGCAGTTGAAAGCTCGAAAAAATGATTAAAAATTTTTAGAAAATATCGATCGAGTGGTTTTTCATATGATAGGGAAGTGCTTTCATTCAAGCTCTCAATTACAATTTTATATTTAGCTTCGAAGGTGAAGGCAATATTATCATTTCTTCGATTAATCTATAAAAATAAAAATAATTCAGAATGTCGAAAAAATTTTTATTTTTAATTATTTATTATGAACTTACTTGGCTGAAAATCAACAACTTTTATAGAATATTTATGATTTTTTTAATCCAATAAAATTATTGATAAGTTAATAATTTATCAGAATTATACATATTTTGACTGTTTATTAAAATTATTATAATATATCGTGTATTCGCTTATGAACTGATATTATTATCATTATTATAATTATTTGAAACTTTAATGAAACTTAAAGTTTTATAAATAAATTTTATTTATAACGCGCTTATGTTTCGTATTGAAACTATCGACTAGCCATATTTGAACTAAAAATCCAGCTGTGCAGTATTGAAAGAATATAATTATTATAAAAGAATTAATAATTCATTAAGCTAGTAATTGTCTAAGACCAGAGTCGGAAGAAATGTCCAGCAATATGATTAATTTCTACCTAAAATACTTATTATCTATTTCGCAAATAACATTCACGTTGATTATAGATTTAGCGACCAACTAAGTATTTATTATTCAAATGCACAATAAAACAACGATCGCTTATGTAAATTTTGTCAATAATACTACTACTACTATCAATAATAATAATAATAATAATAATAATAATAATAATAATAATAATAATAATAATAATGAAAGTAACGAACGACTAGTAGCTCGTATGAACTCAATATCTGCAGTGTGATGCTATAATGAAAAATATATCGAAAAGTAAAATTCCGAGTTGAATTGACGTATGCCAATTAAAGAGTCGCAGCTAACTATAAGTTACGACCGATTCTCTTTACCTAGAAATGTTCCTTTCCATTTCCCGACGAATCTGAAAAGGGTCTGCTTCCATTAATCGCGACTTTTCTCCTCGTTTAGAAAATTCCTAGGCCATCACAACTCTTAATTTTAAACGCTATTTGGAAGTCCTTCAGCCTCTCAAGTTGATTTTGTACTCTTAGAACGTAAAGTTATCAGAATTAATGCATAATGTAGTGACGAATATTTTGTTAAATCATATAATAATAATATTACATTTTCTGTTTGGACATCTACTTTTCAATATGTAACATACGTGATATATTATTTTTTAAATCAACAAACTCAATAAATCAATTAAAAGTTACCTATTAAATATTCATTATACTATTTCCAATAATATTATAAAAATTATATCTCATTATATTACAATTAATAACTTTGATATAGGTTTAAGAATTTAGTTTATCACGTTAATAGATTAAAGTTTTCGCAATAAAATGAAAATGTCGATAAATTAATTTCGAATAACATTTTCAAATTTTCAAAGAAATTGCTTATTTCAATTTAAATATCTACTTTCATGTTCATGACTTAAATTTCATTTACGTTTTATTTTATTTCTTACTGTAATTCATTTCAGAAAAATCTCGTCAATATATTTATAAATTATATAAAATTAATTTATCTTCAATGCAAAAAGTCAAATCAAAAGTTATTATTAATATATGTTTAGCTAACTATTAACTTCAAGGAAATAATCAAAATATTTTTTTTTTAAATATTAAAAACTTTAACGTTTAAAATTTTTTAAACCTCACATAATATTAAATTAATAATTATAATAGAAATAACTTAAATTCGTGTTTGTGATTCTTTATAAAATATCTTCAATTACGAAAACATTATTTTTATTATCATTTCCAAAACTTTATATATGTATATATAAATATTTAATGACAAATTATTGTTAGATTTTTTAAAACGAGAGTGTTTCCACTTTTTCACTTTTTATAAATAACAAATCTTCATATTATATATCTTTGAATTAATAATATAAAATAAAATTCATTTTATATGTTCACGGAAAATCAACATTTATTGATCAGTGATCCTAAAAAAACTTGCAAAATACGAAAAAATTAAAATTATTAAATTTTTGTTATTATATTAATAAGTTTGGATTTATAATTATTTATATTATTAAAAATTAACGGATTTATAAATACAAAAAATATACATGTTTTAGTAATATTTTTTAATTATCGAGTAAACAAATGTTTATATTTTAGAATATTTATGACTGTATAATTACCGATAAATCCTGAATAGAGAAATTGTCTAGCTATACGAATAACAATATTCAACAATATAAATGCTTATTTACAATCAATCAACTATATATAGTGATACAATAATTATTACATTTTTATATTATTAAATGGAAGGAATTTCTGATTGTATTCATAATTTTGTATTTTAAACAATTAAATCAATTTTAAATGATAACCTATTAAATATTTTCTCTAATGTATTATTTCAATTGTTAATTGTGTACGAAATAATAGTAAACAATTCAAAACTTATGACAACTCGTAAATTACAAATTATTCCATTATTTTTTAAAAATACATAATTTACTGGCTTATAAAATTAATTAAGAATAAATGGAAAGTGCTAATTTTTATTAAAAACTGTAGCTGAAACTATGTATTTTTCTGAAAAATACATTTTTCAGTGCGACGCACTTTAGAAGGCAAACATCATTGGACTGATTTACTTTAACTTTGTCAGGCAAGTTTATAATTAGATTTTTTATCGAACGTTACGGATCTTATTATATTTTTTAGTATATTTTTTTTTTACTTTATTAAATTTAAAATCCAGTCTTTCGTTGTCAATGGAACTTTTTTCTTTTGAGAGGCCAACATTTAAAAATTTTTTAATTTCAAGAATAGTTGGTACATTGAACTACTACGATCTTAACTTGAAAGTCAATTTTCATATTTTCAAATTTAATTTTACGAACGAAATTAACTAATTAACATTAAAAAAATATTTACATAAAATTCGGATGATTGTATAACGTTGAATTTAAAATTATAATATATTTTATTTTCCCATTAAAACAGATCATTAAAAAAAAACAGGATAACTGTAATTTATATAATAAGAGTATACAAACAGCTTTTCGTTCGATCAATTTAAAGAAGATTGATCAACTAACCTGTTATACAGCCCATTTTAATATAAATTCTCGTTATTTGAATAAAATCATCCATCAAAGAACGATTTTGGTGTTTTCACTACATAAAGTCCTTTCAGCATTTAATAATCATTAAAAATTTCAAATTTTCGTTATTTTTTATATGAACATGTTTTTTTTTTGTTCTTATTTATTTTTCATTTTATGTAAAATAAAAATAAGCCAATATGTACAATCGGTAAATAATAAAAATTTTAATCTATGTTTTCGACTATAAATACATGTATATCTTATATTGATTGATTTCGATATTATAAGTGACTGATTTAAATAATCCAATTACTTGATAATACAATCTCTTAACAATGCTATCAATGAAATTAGTCAAATTAGAACGTAGCATATGACTAATTTTGAATTATTCATGATAGTACTGCACATGTTCCAAATTCAAATTACGATGCTTCCAATTGATATACATTAGTACGTAGTTTTTGTGTAAAATAAATTTTCCCTTTAACCTCTGTCTCTTCGAAAATTGTCCTTAACGAAATTGGCAATTATCATTCTATATATATATATATATATATATATATATATATATATATATATATAGAATGATAATTGCCAATTTCGTTAAGGACAATTTTTATCCAGATGCTCAAAATTCTTCTTAAATGACAATATAATCTATATCATCGCATACACAAGTGCGTATACTCGGCTCAATCAACGATAATTACTGTGACATGATTCAAGATGACATTCTTTATATTAAATTAACGGTCAGAGTCGCAGAACGTTTACATTCCGAGAATTTTCATCCAGAAAAATGACTAAGGACTTAATCGAATATCCCTGGTTCGCGTGGACCTCGGGCATCGTGAAATCGCCACACAATAGCTACAGAATGCGGTTCTCGTCCAACTGGGGCATAGCGGTTTTGAGCGGAACTTCGGTGAGCGCTCGCGAATAGTGAAAAGCCTCGAAAGCACGAAGGAGATGGAAAGCTTACGAGTATAGGCAGTAATTAAAATGCCGAGTCGCCGGGAATTACTGACACCGCTAATCAAGGGAAAGCCACTGGGCGAGCAATGCTCACGCGCTCTAAGCCAATTACACAATTCGAGTGATTTCGGAGGTAAGTTGCTTTTTTTTGTAGATAAGGTAGCTGGATTAAATGAGAAATATCGCTGATTATTAATGCTCGCTTCGGGCTAATTATGCTCGGGTTGATAGTCTTAATTACGCTCCTGCAGTTTCTTTGCCGTTCGTCTGATTCATATCAAACCATTTAAGCAACTATTATATCTATTATTAGTTAATTAATAGATTGTCACTATGAGCCAAATACTCCGAGTATTTAAATATATTATTAATCAATTAATATAAATTAATCTAGAAATTCATCGATCGCTGTAACTCTTTTTGCCGTTAGTCCAAATTCAAAGTCGATGATTACTTTTAATTTTTTATGTCATTATTTCTTATGTTATTTGTCATTACCATGAAAATTTATATCATTGCAAAATTGCCACATTAAAACATCTCAATACATATGTGATTCATTAAATATTTGTGCGAGAAGCTTCTGTCACTAAAGTATATCTTGTTAAACAATGAAAATTTTTGTATCTAAAACTAATAATGTATATTTACAGTAGAGTTGTGATTGTAGTAAAAACCGAAAAATTATCTTCGGAAACTTATAAATATTTATTAATATCAATCGAATGGCTTGTAAATTTTTCCAGTGCATAATTTATTATACTGCAATTCATGTAAAATTCGATATCATAACGCAGGCGATCAAACAATATTAAACTTACATTTTTCAAATTCTCTGAAAAATGTATAAGTTTTCTATAGTAAATTTTTAAGTTATTATGTATTCATTTTTGTAAAATTACCATTTTAAAAAATATTATGAATAATCAAATTTTTTTGCTTAAAACTAATACAATTGAAACAGAATTACGTAAATATTGAAATCATATATAAGTAAACAAAATATTATTAATTTAAAATTAGTATACTCATTAAAGATGTGTGTCGGTAAAGTTCAAACATCCGATTGATCGATGATGCAAATAACGAAGTTTGTTTTGCAATGTTATTACGTGATACATATTAAAAAATTTTACTTTTAATTAATGATACAGATAATTGAGTATAAGGAATATGAAGCATTGATAGAAACCAAAGAATTAGAAATTTTATTTGGAAACAACAATAATTATTTTATATATTATGAAGATCATAATATTAAAATAATTTTAAACCATATTTGATTTAGCTAGTAGCAGATTAATTAAAAAAAAGATTGTATTTACATTGTAAACTGTAAGATGAAAAATTAAATAGATTATATTGGAAACATTAGGCAGTATTTAATTTATGGATATTTTACAAAATCTAATATTTTTCCAAAAATTATTTTAAATATGTATATTTATACAGTTTCTTTTTCTTAATAGAAAAATCTCTGAATTACAATGAATTCTATTTTACTACAATAAAATTTCTCTTATAATAAACCTTTAATTTAAATTAATAATTTAAATAACTAGGAAATCGTTATTGTATTAAGGAAACCGATTATTTAAAAACATATAGCACAAAAAGAAAATTATCGCACCTTTTAAAATCGATTATTTCAATCACTGATAATAAATTTAAGATCTGATTCATCAATCATAATATAATAATTGGAATTCAAACCACAAGAATTGACTTTATTATTTAAAAAGTTATAGAAATTTTTTCACCAACCTCAGATATTTGAATATTTTGTTAATTATTTACAACCAATTGATACCAATTACAGATTTTAATAAGTATTTTGTGACGTTCCTAATACTATACATATTTCTGCAAAATCTAATTCATTTAAAAGTAGAATAATCGAATTTTTAGTTCTTATAGTGGTAGCAAATTATAAAATTAAAATATATAATATAAGTTTACAATTTCTCAATTGTTATCAAAGGATAATAGATTTATTGATATATCTTTATAAAGAAAGATAATTGGTATAAAGATTATTAGAAAGAAATCTTGTATGAATAAGGATGTATTGTTCGTATATTTTATATTTGTTGATTTATCCTGTAGTGAAATTATAATATGAAACTAACAAGGAGTTAGATAGGATTTGAGAATGAAATTGATCTGCGAAACTTACACAGAGGCCCAAACGTATAGAGAATTATTTCACTCTATTACTCATATTTTTCGTAAAATAAAAGTCCCGTTAATTCAAGGGACTAATCACTAATTCAGTTAACAAGTAAATATCATTTGGTTTAAAAATTTTAGTACATATAATATTTATATTTTATAATATAACATGGTAATATATTAGAAATAAATGTATTTGCCTACATAAACATTATTAGTTTCCCTCCAAAATAAGCCTAAATAACAGTAAAAATAATTGTAACTGAGTAAAGAATATTTTGTAAATAGAGTTCCTTATTCAATATTTAAATAGTCCATCTATTTTATCGTTGCTTTTATATTTAAACATTATGAATAATATTTATTCGATTATTTTGAATGAGTTTTTTGATCAATAACATTATATCGTTAATTTTAGTCCAAATTCATTAGTATTGATACATTGTGAACGATGGATCATTATGAATTTAAAATATTCAAATTTGATATACTATTTATAAGATATTTTGATCAGTCAAATTTAATATTTTTAGTAAAATACGTTTTGTTTTCCCGATTAAATTAAATTACTTCGATATCTCTGAATTATTATAATTATGTCAATTTCGTTTAGAATTCAATAAATGATAGTATTATATTTACCTTCACTTATGTACTAATTACAAACTAATTCCAATTAAGTGACTTTCTTCTGATCTACCGAAGCTAACACTAATTTCTAGTTAGATCTTTTTCATGCTTCGAAAATTTCTAAATGAAAATGATTATAATTGAACTTAATTTGTAGATCAACTGAAACGATTAATGAGCATTACTTATTCTAGTCTAAACGAGAACTTTTATATTAAATTTTGAAGTTAAATATTTTTCTGGTTTCAATTTTTGTCAGTTTTATTTATGAAAAGTTTAGAGCGTTAATATAACTTAAAAATTATGTTTTTTATTGAATTTGATTTAATTTATTCGTCTTGAAATATATATCAATAAATTTTCACGAAAAATAGAATATCATTTTTTTAACGAATTCTTTTCAACAAAAATTTAGCACTAAAAAAATATTATTTCTAGAATCATTATTTGTATGAAATATTATGTTTTTGAAATAACATGAATCATATCTCTATAAAGTATTCCTATTAATTCTCTTCAATTAAATTTCTTTTCAGTAGTAATTTGACGTAATCTATTTATTTATTATATTCTATAATCGAATAACGTTATTTAACTATAATATTATCTACAATAGCGACTTTCTTTACTTTAACTAGGTTTGATGAAAGAAAAAAATGACAAGCAAAGAAATACGCGACAAGAAAGCATAAATAAATGAACAATCATTTCGCAACTAAATGAGAAGAAAATTTGAGAAAGTGACAGCGTATATGTTCAAGCGAGTAAAAATCCTCACCTCTTTTTCGTTCAAAATGTGGCAACATTTTTGAAAGAAACGATGAATATACCCTTGGAAAAAAAGCGGAAAAAGAAAGATCTCGGATTAAGACGAACGCCTGAGAACTCCGGGTTTTCTGATTTTTCTTAAGAGTAGTATATAAGTCATAGGTATAGAGCTTCGTAGACACAATTGCATTGTATTATATAAAATATAATCTTAAAAGTAAACATAAATTAGTTATTTGCTCCATCGAGCAACTATGATTTGTAAATATTAAATTATAGAATCAAGTAACCAATGTTTATAAGCAAGATAAGTTATTTAAAAATTTCCAATTGATAGTGGATGTAATAAACTTTGTATATTGAATATAAAATTAATTTTCAACGAGCAGTGATAATATGTGATAAAACTAATGTGTCTATAATTATTTAATTTTTCTACTTTTCATTTTTTTTTTTATTTTTTATTCTACGTTTTCGGAAGAAAAGAATAAGAAGATTCAACTTGAAAAATTAGAGAAATAGAAGTAGCAAAAGTTTGAGCATACCTTTTTATAAAACACTATTACAGTAGTTGTGAAATAGCGTTGAAAGGAGTAAAAATACGAGTTGTATAATAAAAGAATTCAGATAAGTTTGAACATGTAAGTAGGCAATTTGTATTGTAAAAATGATGTTATAAATAGAACTTTTTACTATCGATATATTTTCAAAAGTTTTGAAATTTCCTGATGAAACTGAAAATTAAATTTTATTTTTAATATAATTTTATACTTATTTTTAATGTAAATGCTGTCCGTATAATTACTATTATTCTATTAGATTATACGAAATTTAAATGATTTATAAAATTTTGCACTTTATCGAGCCACTTATAACTGCTTCGTCTATCCTTTTAAACAATTATTTTCCATATTACTACTGACTTTATACATAGAATTCAACAGATTACGTAGCACGGATTAACCTTTAATATTTTATCAAAGCAATTACGCCATCCAATGAACTATGTAACGGTCGTTTTAGTAAACAACAAACCGTCAGTCCATCGTCACTTGGATCGATCAGGAGTAAAGCGAAGGTTCAGTCTTACGGATCTAACGTGACTCCCTAGAAAATCCTTTTGTCCTATTCGTATACGATAGACGTGGGTTTGGTTTTGGGTCAACTAAAAGTGCTTTATTCTAACGCATTACGTGAAAAACGAAAGGCAAACTCTAGGAAACCAATCGTCGAGGAATTGTATGTGTTGTAGAGAGAAAATGCAGCCGAAGGAAAAGGATTATGCTTTACGCTGCCATTCGCCTACATGTAGTACAGCCATACCCGACAGGACGATTGTTTTCGAAATAACCTAAAAGTAATTTCGAATCAAACTTTAAATTTGATATATTTTTATTACCTAAGCTAATTAATACAGCTTTACTTCATATATACTTAAGCGGTACAAATTTCTACGCGTTTGTGTGCTTTCGCTTTCCCGTTGGAACTAAGGACGTAAATTACATTGTTAACTTTTCTTGAAGAATAAAAGTGTTTAAATATCAATAGCTGCATAAAATTTTTAAATCTTTCTGGTCGTTAAAATCGCAGTCTCCTTTTAAAATATTAAAAAAGTACAAAAATTAAATATTAGTTCGATATGTTTATATTTTATCTATTAATCTTTTCGTAGAAAAGAAAGAACCATTTTTCTAAAAACTAATACATCTATAATTATTTCGTTCTTCTTTTCATTAATAATATAATAATCGAATAATAATATTTGATTAATGCATTTGATTAATGATTAATAATGCATTCCTCGTAATAAGAAAGTGAAAGAAGGAAGAGTGCTAAAAAAAGGGAACGAAATAAAAGTATAACAGATATGGTATTGTCAATGGAAAGAAAAAGGATTGCAAAACAGCCGTAGACTTTTCAAGTTCGATATTTCCTTCGAGTGATCTAATTTCTCGAAGTTTCCAACATATTTACTATACTCGTTTATCATAAGAACAAGTGATCTTATACTGATGTTGACGCACGCGCAAAATAAATCATTCGACGTGGATGTTAATGTTTATATTGCTATAAAAGCTTATGTGTAAAGGTAAACTTTAGATATAAAGTAAATACAATTAATCCAATGATGTAGAATTAAGAAATTTGAAACGTAAATGATACTTATGTAAAACAGAATTTCTTTTCAAAAAGAAATGTTTTTCTTCGCATTCAAGTGTATATAAATATTTTCAAAACATTTCCAATATAAAACATTTACAAATTATTTGAATTCAAATAAAATTATTTTAATAGGATCCACGTATAAATAAATGCGAAATAATCACAGTATATATCTTCTGATATTTTAGTTTTTATTTGTACTTATCACAGATTTATGAAAAATTAAATGTTTACTCAAATAATCAAATAGCATTACAATCATTTCAGCAAAAATTCTTTAATTAGCCAATGTAATATTCTTCTTTTGAAAAAAAAAAGGAAATACAGTTTCCTTTCACAGAGGAAGAATTTTTATATGAAATATAATTTTAGTTATAGACATTTAATTAATGAAAAATAAAAAATGTAATTTAAGTGATCGTGTATATATGAATCAATGTGCGAATTAATATATGAACATATATATTCACGAGTATCCACAATAATAGAATATAAAAAAATTAACTCGAATGTATTTTTATTACTTAGCTGCATTCAAATTTTATTATAATATATTTCTTATTAAAAATAGTAAAAAAGATATTAAAAAAATTCTAGAAAAAGGTTTGAATAAGGCTGTAGATGTTCTATGTTTTATTTTATACTTATTCTATATGAAAATAACGTAAAATAACTAAATTTAATAATTAATAAATTTAAAGAATAAATATTTCTATAAAATAGACAAAAGTGCTTAAAGATAGTCACAGCATAATTCCATATGTTATTGCCGACTTTTAAATAACATAACGTAATTACATTATTTTATGACATGTTGACCCTTCACATTTATATATTTTAATCTTCAATTCAATAATAATTGCTATTTTGAAATTTAACAAATAATTAAAATTCGAAGCTATTCGAGTCTTTCATAAGATATTATGTATTTAGCATTTATTGATAATGTCGTACATACAACTACTTAATACATTTCTACAATATAAATTTCATTATTGTTATTTATTACTATTATATCGTTCGAATATTATACAATTAATGTCGAAATGCAAGAGTAAAAATTAAATATTTATTAATAACGGTAGGCAGTCTTTGCAATAGCAGACCTGTAATAAAAGAAATTAAAATGATTATAATGAGATCAGTGAGATATAATTGTACAGTACACAAAGACTTAACTATCGAAAAAGCCGTCGTACTTAGATCTCATTCATCCTTTTTTGTAACTCAGCTTCTTTTTATTTCTCTCACTTTCTCTATTCCTTGCAGCGGTTTATACTTTCATCGATCACTTCTCCAGAAACTTTCTTCTCCTCTTAACATTTCTACGTATATTTTTCATTCGAAGGAAGAGAAGAAAGATGTTGTTTGTTGGTCGGTTGATCTTACTCGAGAAAAACTTAACTCAATAGAGATACAAATTCAAATTTTCACAAAGAATTATAAACCATATATACATAAACATATAATGATTTCATATATAAAAAAAAACAAATAGCAAAATATGTTTATATATCTAGTGGAGGCATATTTCATGGAGTTCTTTTCTTATATGAATAATCAAATTAAACTATATAAAATTAATTCCTAAGTCATATAATTCAGTGGCTAATAATGAATTTAGTATGCATGACAATTAAATTTTTAATAATATGATAATGCAAGATTGTTAGAAATATTATTCAAATCACTTTTAATTTTGATAAACAACTAATGATATATGCTCTATACATTTTTACGGATATATTTTATTTAATAAAAATAATTAAATAATTTTATGTTATAATATAGAATAATTATATGTGTATTAATTGCTAACACTAATAGAATAAAATATCTTTAACATGTGAGCCTAAATATTATTACTAATTAAATTAAAGTCGATACGAATAAAAATCATATATAATCAATAGTTATGCAGATTGAAATAGTTGATGACTTCAGTTAGATAGAAGATAGATCATAGATACTCATTTACCAATACAATTATATATTTCTATATTACTAATTAAGAGTTTCTACTAATAACTCTATCTAATATTAGTATAAAAAAATAATTCTTATATTGTGTTATAAAAATTGCTTTTTGCGTATTCTATTGTAATCAATTCGAAATTATAATTTAATTATAATTATAACTCCTGTTTTCATTAACCAACACCTTGGTCTTTTTAACTTATTTTTATCATTGTTAAAAATAGATTGAAACACAAATTTTAAAGATGAATTTAAATAAAAATCATTCATTACTTTAATTCTGATTTAAAAGTTGTAGAATGTAGGATATTGATTTACGTTTCTACATTAAAGATTCATAATTTCGTCAATAATAATTTCATATTAAAAATGTCAACATTAATTTACTATAAGTTGTTAAGTTATTAAGAATCAGTTCAAAACTTTAATACGCTTGTGTGTGCGCGCGCGCACGCGCGCGCTCAACTGTGCAAGCCTACGTACCTATTTGACATCAAATCTTGCCCGGACATTATCTTAATGGTACTTTCATAATATTACATCTATACATTATAAGATTTAAAAAAAATTTAATAGGCGATTGCACATATTCAAATTTACTTGACTTTTTAAAATTTCATGTAAAATCGTTTTCTTATTTCCATCTAACTATAGATGACAATCTAAATAGGCTAAAATTTAATCTAATTTTTTCTTATTCGAATTCATAATGTCGATAGAATTGATAGTTTATGACTTTATTAATTAAATTGCTATACCGAAAATGCTAATGATGTTAGATAATTAGAATATGTTTTCACTTACGTTACTTGTCATTACCGTATTTACTTGATTAACTAATTATCCGACAAAGGAAAGTGACAGTATCAATGTAATATTGCACTTGTCATTTTATAGGAGAACTGCCAGCTGCAGTACATGATGGAAACGGAGTTTCAAAATCAGTCCTAAATCTCTGGCTCGTTCATTTGACTGTCAGCTACGTCTTTTCCAGATGACAATTCTAAGGTACGCATGACTTCATTACTCGCTTTTTCTTAATTTTTCTTCAAAAATAATGCATCGTATGATTTTTAAGCCAATTCAATATTGACTTACCATCCACGTTAAACAGACGTAGTGAATAATTAAGTATTATCGTAATAGTGCGGATAAGCTTAAATCTAATTTATGTAGTTAAATAATAAATATATTGTAATATAATTACGGCAGAAAGTAATTTCTACATTTATGATATTTTAAGCAAAATTTTTAATTCTACTTGCTTTGCATTAAATGACATATATATGGGGAGGGGTAATTTTATGAATATTTTAATATTAATATCAATGTTAAATTTTTATTATTTCCAAAATTATTCTCTCCCATTAATCAAATTAATTATAATGAATTATAATAAAATTTAATTATTAATTAATAATCATATTTATCAAGCAATTTAATAAAAAGTCAATTCATTACTGTCATAATATAGATAGCTAATTTAAAATCAATTGGAATTATAACAAAAAAAAAAAAAAAAAAAAAAAAAAAAAAAAAAAAAGACTAAATAAAATATCTATATTTAAATGTTAAGGTAAAATAAAGTTTTATCACATTGGATCGCATACATTGAAATTCAATAGTATTAGGCTTGATATCTTATTCAAATAATTGATTTTCTCTCTCGCCTAATCCATACAATTCAAATATTTAAAAATAACATGCAAATTAAGGAATTTCTTATAAATGTAGAAAACCTTTGTAATTAAATTCGGTTCTCTCAAAAGTCTCTTCCAACTTATCAGTGAAATCAGATAGCTCTGAGAGAAGATCGTAGATCCAAAAATAAAAATATTTGAAATAAGCTTCATAGATCAATACAATGTATGAGTAATGATAAAGAAAAGTATCGTTGTCAGCAGATTCGTAAGCTCGGTAATGCCGAGTATAGCAAGCACTCTATCCTAAATACTTAATCTGCTTAACAATGCGGTTACGCAAATCGCTCGTGACATGGCTCTCACGACCCCTTACTCCCCTTAACGATTTCATTTTTTACTTTGCACTCTTATTTTCATTCCACGGTCTAATCTGAGTTTCCGATGAGTTTTTAGACGAGCGCTCGAAAGCGCAGCGACTTATATAAGAAGCTTGCGAAAACTTTTCGAGCTTGCATGAAATCTAGGTAGCATGATAAGGAGGAAAAAATAAAAGAAAGTGAGATGTCTCGATGAAAGGAGGCGAGAAGTGTTGAAGATGAAGAAGAAAGAATGGAAGTAGGGTGGTTTGAAGGCGTCTATCGTGATTGGTAAAATTTTCTGGTTAAACAGAAGAGGATTAAAAATTTACGCTTTAAAAGTTTCTATTGCATTATAAGTGCGCGTATAAAATTTGTATCGGCTTAGTAAGTTACCAGCCTTACGTCATTCACACTTCAATTAAATATAAAATATTTTACACATAAGCTATGTCAATGAATACTGAATTTTCTCCTTATGAATGCCATCTAAATTTATTCTAATAAAACGATATATTCATTTCGCTTATTAATGTTGAGATAATGCTTAAGCATATATAATAGCTTATTGATAAAATAGATATTTATAGATAAAATACTAGAAATATAGTGAAATTAGAACTATCATTAATTAGTAGTAATATTTATTTTTCATTTTATCGAACTTTTCCATAGCGATAACCCAAATTTAAATCAATATCTTAAATTATAATAATAATTATTATTTTTTGTAATCTAAATGATTATTAATTATGATTATATCTGATAATTTATCATATTAAATTATCTACAATAAATGTTTGATTTATAAAATATTTGAAAATTATAATCATCTTAATTAAATACAGTTAATCACAATTTAATGTCGATACTATTACTTAATGATACATTAATTATGAAATTTAATGATTAGCCGGATAATTTATATAAATAGAATTAAAAGCTTTTCAATATTATTTCTAGTTAAGAAAGGAAACGTATAAAAATATATACAGTACCTTTATTTATGAATTATTAATTGTAAATTAGTAAATAATATCAACTACTTTACAACATTGATTTTAGTTTCCAACAGCAATTACATTAGTTAAAGTGTAAACTTTAACCTAAGTAAAAACTTCTAATTCTTTCTTAACACACGTAAAAACTTTTAATAATTTTTTTTTACTCTACGTAAAGACTTCTAACTAGCTTAATTAGAGTGAAATTGCTAATATTCATATACTCGAGACGATTAATTTATTCAGACGTTTCTCAAATATCTTGCATACTCCCACGCATTATTCACGTTTTCTTTAAATATCTTCATTTAAAATTACGTATTTAAAATTTAATGCTTAATTCGTTTCATTAACACTAGATGATATATAACGTTAAATTAACGATAAATTACAAAATAAATTTTTCTATTTATCGAAATGCTCCTTTATCGACCGATTTATTATCGTACTTATCTGCGCTACTTCTTCCACATTATAAGGGAAAATCTTAATGAAAACAACATCAAGAAGTTTAGGATTAACATTAAGCTATTTTCAATCGTCTGCTAATAGAACATAAATTGTAGTTTATTTAAACCGTTTGCACAAACAATAAAGACTTACTACAGTAAGTCTTGTAGTATATTAGCTCGTCCCACATATTGCTTTATCAAAATAATATAAACTAAAGTCAAATACGTTAGAGTTTATCTATTCCGAATGTCTGATTTCACTATTGAGAAGCTAATTTAAGCAGAATGAATTTTACTTTCAAAACGCATCGTCTCAGCACACACATCCATGCACCTCGCCGACAAGAGCATATAAACTTGCAAGAAAGTGAATTCATGTGGTATTAAATTTACTACACTCCTTCCTTAAATTTTAAACTATGAATATAAGTAAAACTAAGTTCTACGTATTTTTATAAAATTTCAATAATTTGAAAATTCTTTAAGTAATTATTATATTATTTTTTAAATTAGTCATAATCGCATCCATAACCTTGTAAATATAAAAATGTTTGTAGGGGAGGGAAAAAAATACGTATATGAAGCCGAAGTTTAGTACTCTTGAAATGGAAAAATTCTATCTGCATACCTAAAAAAACTTAAATAATGACAAATATGATTAATTAGCTTTATTATATAGAAAAATAAAGGTAATATCTTAAAAAATTATAATATTTCTAAAGTAAAAATTAATTATAAAATATAGAAATTAAAAGTAGACAATGTTTGCTTAAAAACCATATTATTTTGTACAACTGTATTTAAACAAATAAAAACCACGATATATGCCTAATAATTATTACTTTCAAAAGTTTGGTTATAATTATAATAAAAACTTTTTACAGTTATTTTTAAATGGAAAGTCAAAAAGCCAAATTCATTAATTATTCTATTTTTAAAAAAGTATTATTATGTAGTCGACATGTGTTACTGTAACAGAGTAGAACTTTATACAATTGTCTTTATATATTCATGAATATTAATTATTTATATAACTATAATTATTTTATTGTACTAATGTATTTCTTGAAATAAAATGAGTCATAAATTTAATACGATCATAGTTTAATTAATGCAATGTAACTGTTAATTTTAATTAAACTGTCAAGCTTTTTTGAGCTTATTTTATAACCAAATACGTATTGACAAATTTTCAAATGAAATACTAAAAGTAAATAAACCAAAAATAATGAAATATTTTAATCATCCTTAATAACTGATTGTTAATGCTTCGCCAATACGTACTTTTAATTATGCAATTTAATCAAAATGGAATGCTAATACAATAACAAGGATTTTTTAGTTGTTAAAATTTTCAATTTATAAGTTAATTAATTTTTATATAAAAATTAATAATATTTATTATTTTCATAAAAAAAATTTTTTTAATTCTATATATACATATTTATAAAGTTCGCGTATTACAGAAAGATATTTTTACAAAGTTTGCACATTAAGCATTAATTGACACGATAAATCCATTAGGATTATAAGTACATTTCTATTTATTTCCTTAATAATTATGCAATTTTTTTATAAAATTAATAATTTCAAAAAACATATAAATAAAATTATAAATAAATTATATCAATCCTTATGTACATTCTCGCGAATGCCGATTATATATTATAACTTACAATTAGGAATTCTGAATGTTTGGAAAATAAAATTTGATAAAGCTTGAATATTTCGAATTAAAAGACCTACAAGATTGTTAAGATTAATAAAGGAAATTGTACATATTATAGCACTGAATATTAAATAATAATATGATCACAAGTCTCTACATTATTAATTTAGGAAACAAGGTAGGACGCGTAGCCAATCATAAAAGGAAATGAATTCCTTCACATACGTCTAGAAATCGGATTGTCATACGGCTGAGTTGAGACAGAGACAGACAGAGAAAGAGAGTGAGAGAGAGAGAGAGAGAGAGAGAGAGAGAGAGAGAGAATTTATTCAATTACAGATTGTGCTGATCTTATGTTGCTTTAGGATCAATTTCTAGCGATACTCCTCATACGTGGTACTGGCTGATTTCCAAAATTAAAATTTCTTCGCATATCTACGCGCGCGCGCGCACACACACACAGACAGACAGACAGACAAATTTTCACTTATTAATAATATTTTCCATTATTTGTTTGTAATATAAAATAAATTAAAATATCATATTACTACAATTAAACTTTAAATTTTGAAAGAAAATGAATATAACAATATCATAAATACCATACATAGCATATATCTTCTTATAAAATATGGTAATAATTATTTACTTCTAAAAATAATATTTAAAAACATTAACAAAAAAAAATATATATATTATATATATATATATATATATATATATATATTATAAATATATATTAAGATTTCACTTATATATATATAAGTGAAATCTTAATAAAAAATTATTAAAATGTAACTCACCGTAATAATGCAAACCAAATGTTGTTCACGTATAGATGTGGTAGTACATTATAGGAAACATTTACCTTATGCTTGAATGAAACAAATTAGTACAAATCTCTTTATTATATACATACTAAACGAGCTTACGAAGTTATATTTCCACGTGTAAATTGCACCTTCCCATACACACTTATTTAAGACTTTGTCTGTTTTATAAAATAAAATTATTATATTAATAAAAAAAAAATGCAAATATATAAAAAAAATTATTCTTAAATCTAATTAATTATTTTTCAAAAATTTTAACTTAATGAATAAAATGAGTAATTGAAAAGAAAATTAAAATCATGATTATATTATTGCATTATAAGAATATTGCAAATACGTTTTGACATTTATGAATACTTTATTGGAAATTTAAGTATTTATTGTACAATTAAATTTACTTTTTGAAGAAAAAATGTTTCTTCAAACTAATAATTGATTCATTAGAAAGTTATTTCGAGTTAAAGTTATTGTGGAATCTTTGTTTTTAAATATATTTAAGAGCATAAAGTCACGAACGAAGGAATCATCAAATAGTACTTCAGAAATAAAATCGTAGCTAAGAATGGAATTATCAGTAAAATATCTGAAGACAAGTTATCTTTAGTACATCATATGTTACATTTCTTGTACGTTACATGCAGCGAGTACATCCATTAATCCTCAAAAAGAGAAAATAATTATATGTAGCATAAGGTAAATAAAATTCCACTGGTAGATAATAAATTAACCATTAAATAATTATTTGCATTAAAAATTTATTATTATTATTATTATTATTATTATTATTATTATTATTATTACTATTATTATACGATAAGCCAATTTTTTCGGTGTTTCTAATATTAAGCACGAGTTTCTAACTAAAAACTCAAGAATATGAAAAAATTGTCGTCTATGTTACGTAATTTATAACAATGGTAGATTTCACACCTCCGCGTTTCCCATATAGCTAGAGACCTGCTTAGCTCCATTTTCATATTCATATCATAGAAACCGGAAAGTCATACGCGTCCTCTGTATTTCACGAAAGCAAACATACACTGTCATCTTTACTATACATCACAGGGTAGCCAACTGCGACGTTAACATCCGTCCATCGCTCATAACTAATACTCAAAATTTCCCTCATTCTCCCATCATATTCTAACTATGATCGCCTACCATATATTTGCATAATTCTATTTCTTCTAATCACCATATATCAAAAATATGTATATTTGATATGTATTTTAACGATGTAAGATAAGAAGTAATCAAACATTAGAGAGTGAGTTTTAAAAAGAATAATCAATTTAAATGAATAAAATTCGTAGATAATAAAATTTCTAAGATTAAAGGAAAAAAAAATTGTAAAAAAAGGAATGTATACGCCAACAAACATTTCAGACACAATGTTTAAATTTATAGCCCCATCCTTTAAGTATAAATGTAGATCGATTTCATTTAATTATTTAGTTATCTCTCTTTTAGAAATTCAACATAGCACTAACATTTTTAAAAGAAACGTTATCTCTCGCAAATTCTTTTACTTCAAAACGTTAAAAAGAAATTTGCGATGGAAATCGTGATACGACTAAAGAAGAAGCTCAGGTCCAAAAACTTCAATGGAATTGCGAATGTCTGTAGTGGTACATCTAGCATTCACAAATAAAGAATATGTAAAAATGGAAATGTAAAGGGCAAAATGAAATCTACAGTTTTTACAATTACGCGAAAATCGTAAACAATCGTCGATACCAATTTTATTTTTTTTTTGTTTTTTAATTATCGAGATAAATTCTTTATGTATTGAAAAACCATTATAAGACCAGATACGATGACAACGTCAAGTCTATTGAAAACTAAAGGTAAATCCGATTTATCGGAGACTGCTCAAATGCACTTCAATACATATTTAGGCTCTTTTATAGCCATACAAGTGGGCCAAAGAATATGGGAGGAATATCTTGTGCTTAGGACACCGATACTTTAGTGAAAATTCTTCGCATGTGCGCGCCATCCCCTCGAGAAAACTCTGAAATGGAAGAAATACCAAATAGCTGAACATCTCACTCCTGTTTACGGATCTTCGCACTGGGACTGGCGACCAGAACTGTTAATCCTACTTTTATCCTAGCGTGCGTCCTAAAAGATGGGAGAATAAACAAAAAAATACGAAAGATAGAGAAATATTGGTATCAATTGGAATGACATTCTTCGCTCTATAAGTCCTACCGACATCTATCACGTGTTGACACAAATCCAACAAATGTCTTCTCTTACAAAAAATATAAAAAGAACATTAATACTCTTTCATAAACTTATTTTCCTAATATATTTTAACTTTCGTGAATTAAAGTCACAATAAATAACGTATGAAAATATTACATTAAAATATTATTTGCAAATTCAAATTAATTTGTTAATTATTATATAGATAAACATTCTTTAAATGGAGCGTAGACGTGCAGTAATATAAATAAATATATGATATTGAATAAAGATTATTTCGTTAATATTACATTTACAATTTTAATAAGTCATTTAATTTCTCATATACAAATTATTATTACATATCAATTGAAGTTAATGATGATATTGTGCAATTACGATTACAAAAATAAAATATTCTACAATATGTTATATTAAAGTATATGAATTTTTGCTTTACAAAGCTAAAAGACAATTTTAATTAAAATAATTTAAATATTTTGTTACTTAATAATGATTAATGTCTACATTCTAAAATCAATTAATGTTGTATTATAATTAAAGTAAGTAAATAATAATGGTTTTTAATAAAATTTAATAAAAAGAAACAATTTTAATGAATGTCAGTTATTTTAGTTAATTTACGACAAATCGTATTTGTTTCAAATGGCATACTTTAAACATAAATAACTAAATGAAAACATTTAAAAAATTTTAGCTATCTTTCAGTAATTATTATTATAAATTTACCATATTTGTTGTTATCAATAACTGTTATTGTTGATAGCATTTTAATAATACTTTATTTGCAACTTTCAAATGCTATACAAAAAATGAATGAAAGCAAATTAATAAACCATAATTTTGAATAATGTAACATTATTACTATCTATTACTAGTATCATTACTCTCTGTCTTTCTCTTCAATGAGATGAAATTTTCTTAAATATTCATTTCATAACATTACTAGTCTAATAATCTATAATATTTTATAAAAGTTTTATTAAAATCAAATTTATGGAATTCGTATTCTAAGTTTAAATTAAAAAAATTTGCGTGCATAACTTAATAAACGGTCTATTAAATAATGAATGTCTTATTATTTATCAGTTAAAGTATAATTAAGATGTATTGTTGTAATATCAACATAAAAGAAGTATATTAAGTTTCACTGAATTAGTTATCTATAAATGAGGAAATATAGAATATCTGTTTCGTTTCTCTAATGTACACCAATGTGAGTTTACTGTTAATACTTATTTATTAATACTTAATAAACTACAAATATTTATATACGCAGATATTATTAATAATTAAAATAATTTATATATAAAATAAGATTTATTTTATAATTTTTGTAAAAGTTAGATATTTCAAACATTGTTTATAAAGTAAGCTTATAATATACACAATTATAATTTTAATTCAATCTGTATGTAAATAAATTACAAATCTATATTTTGAAAAATCGATCCTTTGTTAATTTTGGAATCGTAAAATATCTCAATAAATATATGGTTATTGTAAACATGCTTGATACGAAGCTTTCAAGATATAAAAATCTATTATAAAATACTAAAATAAGATAAAAAAAAAAAACTGACAATAATTTCAATTTGAATACTCATAAATCAAAAACATTTGATGGGAAAAAGATTTATCATCCCTTCCTCGGTTATAGATCACATGTATGAACACAAAAAAATCTTATGAAAGACATAAAGAATCATATAGTTCAAAACAAATAAAAGGCTATTACCATCAAATTAATTCATTTTATATAAATCTTTTATAAATTAATATTAATGAAACTATGAATATAAATATATTGGTCGTGCATTTATTCGACCAAATATCAAAACTCATATCAATGTTATATAATAACATTTTCCAAGAACTTTACAACCAGAAGATCCGTTCCATTTTATCCCATACAATCGCGCAATAATCTTTTCCTTTGTATCCCTTTCATCCCTCTCTCGCTCTCTTTCTCTCTCTCTCTCTCTCTCTCTCTCTCTCTCGCTCTGTCAATCTCTCCAAAGACTACCATGACACTTTCAACGAGCGTACGAACGTATTCCGTGCTATTGCAAATAAAAGCTGATGTCGGGTTATCGTATTCGATGTAGGGGCGAAAAGAGGTGGATAAGGGCGGGGCGGAGGGGGAAGGGGGGAGTAGAGCGCGAATGGATAGGCCAAGTGCCAGATGCACGCATGGATATGTACGCATGTGACATCCTGTATGACTGCAGGGAACAGGGAGCGATAAGGGAAATTTGATATTTCACGCTGATAGATCGTTTCACGCGGCCGCGATGCGATTGAATTATCGATTTGTAATTCCATTATTTGCAATTATAGGAAGGCGGTGTCCCTCTATGTATTATTGCTTCCTTCGAAGCTTCGGATGATAGAGAAACCTAAGCAATATCAATGCGAGACGGGAAACGATCAAAGATTTATTTGGACTTAGTCAAAGAAGTGCTAATCAGTGAAAAATATTTCATTTTATTTGCGTTATTTTCAGTATAACGATTCTCGATTACGCATTTTGGGTAAATAATATATGGTGAGAGAGTAAACGATAGATGTGTAGCAACGTTGCAAATCGAACATCATACGCCACATATGCAACATTATTTTTAATAAAATACTTAAAAATAAAATATATCGTCATAAACCATAAAATTCTATGCAAATAAAATTCTGTTTAAAGGTTTCATATTTCCATGTCAAAACAACAATAGAATAGATGAAGCTGTATTTTATACTATAACGTGCAAAATTTATAACTTTATATAAATATTACCTTCAAAATATTTCATTTCGTCACTTTGCTGGTTGGAAAATTGTGCTTAATATTGCCATTCTATTATAAAATATTAAACAATTGATATAAACTTATATTTAACGATGCTTTATTCCATTAGCAATACTGTAGTATTTTGGCTTTTTTATTGACTTTCCTGACATAAAATACGTTTAATAATATTTAGTTCACGAAATTTTACATTTTATTTATCTCCAGTAATGTATATATATATATATATATATATATAAGATTACTCAAAATTATCTCTCTCTATAAAAGGCTGTGGTAATGAATTGCATTACCAAATGAAATGAAATTAGTTTCTAAAATTATAAACTGATTTATAAAAGATGAATAATTACAAGTAAATGAATTCAGTATAACTTATATATATAATTAAAAATTATAAAAGTAATAAATAATTTTTAAAAATATAACACTCACAATCTATAATCAAATTTCTATTTTACTTAGATAAATAGAGATAAAAGTGTACAATATTTTATCGTAATAATACTCCGAAAGATTATAGAAAACATAATTTGTAAAATAAATGGAAATGTTCGAATGAAGCAGATAATGAATAATCTATTTCAAGAAAGTATTTTTTCAACGTCGTAATATCAGTAGAATTGTTGAAATGATTAAATGATATATATAGATATTGTTATCTTCTATTCTTATTATTTAATATATGCAGCAACGAACTCGTGCCGATGAATAATAATCTTTTCTATTACTTTCATCATCTCTTATAAAATATCAAACTATTTTTAAAAGATATATTTGATTTAAATATTTATATATATATATATATATATATATATATATATACTGTATAATTCATTTCAACAAACATGATATTTAAAAATGCAAATATATAAATATATACCAAAACATGAGTGCGTGTAAGTGCGTGGGTGATTGTGTATAAATATAAAATTATATGTCTCTTTAGTACACTAAATTAAACTGATATTTACTTTTATTTATTCCTTTTTTTCTCTTTTTTTTGTCGTGTAATGTTTTAAAAAGGTTTTTTTATTCGAGAAATTTATATCACTAATATATATATATATATATATATATATATATATATAAAATAATAACGGGACTTTTGATGTCAACTATTGGTCTTATGAAATCCCTGGAGCACAATTCAATGCGCTTGTTCTCTTATTATAGGATATATAATGTGTTCTTGTGCCCGTTTTGTTGCACATGTTGCTCCGACTGCCGTCCTGCACATTCGGTTTTACCAATTTATTTCACAATTCATCTCTTTTTTTCTCTACTCTTATAGTTCCACGTTTCTCAGTATGCACTCTTTTCTCCCTTCTGTCACTCAGTATCACATTTCATTTTTTTTTCGGTTGCCGTAATTTTAATGCCTTCATCCCCGACAATTTCTACTTCCGTAAACAATGTCTTTAAATAATTTCATTCATCTCTCTCTCTCTCTCTCTCTCTCCTTCTTCCGAATCCGTAACTTTCTGTTCGACAAGTTCATTCTTATTGCGTGTCGTCATGTTTTTGCACTCATGTTGACTCGCACTTCTTTTCTACAACGACAAGTTAACATTTGTTAACGTATGGTCAATGTTAATGAATACATTATCTCTCTGCTTATTGAATTTTTTTATGAAATTTTTAAAAGTTTATCTAATATTATGAGCAATTACAGATAAAGATCGGTACAATTTATTACAATCAATATATTTGGTATATTTCATTATTTATCTTAAATTTGTACAAACGTACAAATATACAAACATACAAAGAAAATTTTGTTTATCTACGTATCTAGTATTTATTACTCATTAAAGAGTATAATTCGCTGTCTTTTTTAATACTTAATTTTTCTCAAAAATAGTATTTCAAATATGAATATATTGCCATTGCTTTATATTTAATATAATTAAATTATTTTTCATTCTAAGAATTGAAATCTATAATTGACAATTATAAAGTAGTCTTTGATGATGAATTATATTTTGAATTACCCAATTTAATAGATGACAATTCTAAATGACTTTAATTACAATAATAATTGTAATTATATAATTATATATATATATATATATATATATATATATATATATATCATTCAATCGCATTTTTCTTTGAATATTTTCCTCGTTGAAAGATGTAATTAAAAGGTGAAAGATCACAGAGAGAATTATTTTTTCAAATACATTTATGAAATTCTGTTTCAAATGTATTCTTTTCGACAGTTTACTTGTTTTATCCATCAAGAGCTTGAACAATAATCTTTTTATTATACAATAATTTCTTTTATGATATAAAAAGAGAACTTTTCATTGAATTTTTAATGTATAATGAAATAACACTTTCAATTAAAATTAAAGTATTTTTTGAAAAATAAGAGAGTTGAATATGAAGTGGAAAATGCTTCTTAAAGATAAAATTTTGTTCACGATTCAATACGTAACCACATAAAAATAAACCGATGTGCTTCAAATAAATTTACAAGGAAAATACTATAGAATTTAAATTTAATGGAATCAGATCATTTATAATTATTTTTAGATTAAGAAGCACTTTTTCATCATCTGAATGATGTAATAAAATGTTGTAATAAAATGCAATAAAATGAAACTGTAGAAGCAGACTTTAATTAATTTTTAAATGAATAAAAAATATTTATCTTTATGATGTAAACAGACGTAAAAAGTCATATGAAAAAAGAAATGTATCGAACAATACAAATAATATTTGTTATAGAGTAAAATTTATATGTATAATATTTTCGAAATATACTTCATAAAACAAATTGTATAAATTTGTATAAAAACACTAATTTCTATTCTAATAATATAAAATCCAATCATATGAATAATATTATATAAAATATCAAATAAAAAATTACAAAAATACAAAAAAATTTCACTTTCTCACAAAGATAAAAGATAATCGAAAAATATTCTAAACAATTTCATATGTCGTTATAATAAAGTTAAAAAAACGTTTTATTACCCAATAAAAATAAATATTGATTTATACATAATAATATTCTAACACATTAAAATTTTGTAAAATTCGGAAATAAAACAGATAAAATGGCGTTTTATATGATGACATTGAAGTCAAATTAATTAAATCTCTAGTATAATGTTCCAAGTTTAATAAACGAAATAAGAACTTAAATAAATAAATATGATATCCTTGTAATGTTTTAAAAATTCAATTTAACAATGTTACTAAATATTTAACACAGCTTCAATGATAAAAATTAACATAAATCTATTATTTTCAAATTTCTAATCCTATAAGATCTATTATTTTTTAAATGTATTCTAAAATTGCGTATGATTTTATCAATGGACGATTTTCAATTGAATTTCACATGAATAAATTTAATATTTAAAAATTCAATGTTTATAAGAAAATTTACTCAGAATAAATGTTCAAATGATTATAAATAGTGACTTTTTAAAAATTCACTCAACCTTTAGAAATATACATTTAATATAAACCTTGTGTTATATAAACTTAGATCTAGTAAATAAATTAATTTAAATTTTGATATATTTTTGAATTTTTCCGTAAATATGGTTATTGCGAAAATGCTTTGCTAATTACATTGCCCAATAAAAATGATAAATTCCGCGTTTTCTGAAAGTATTCACTTCAATAAAATTATAATTTATTCATTGTAAAAACCAATACGCAGCTTCGTGATAATTAATTATTCTAATTGCAATGAGATATCGTGAATATCGTAATCTGTGCTTCAACATCGAATTCAATATGGCGTAAGACGACGTTAATCCAGTGGAGTTTATCAGTAGTCGATCGAACACAGCGTTAGAAGTCGTTAACGTATACATGTGTAAAGTTATGAAGTAGGTCAAATGGACTTGATACGAAGTTTCCGTAAGGTGTTGAGCTCAATCGACAGAGGAAAGGAGAGAAAAGGAAATGTAAAGATATCGCGCAGTCGAGATAAAGAATCTTTCGGTGTACGAATTGTACGACTGGGGAGCTCTTTGTTCCTTTTGCAATTTTTTAGAAGAAAGCCCGCCGGGAATTAAATTTTTCAGTCCAAGCATGCCTTGATATGACCAAAGTCTTCGTCGTAGGAATAAAAAGAATTTACGATCAAAGTGAGAGAAGAGACCGAGAGACAAAGAGAAGCAAGGTTATCTCAATAATTCAGCAACGCATTCGGACCTAAGCTAAAAGATTTTCTCATCGACCGTGCATATGACGTTTCCGATTTGCCATGTGGAAGGGACATGTAAAACGCAGCACGCATAATTAAATGTGCCGTTGTTCCAGCACACCTATTGCGCGAATTCAAATGAGAAATTGTTCGATCGGTAGAGGCAGGAGAGAATCATATCCACGCGTAAATAAGCGCAAACGGTGTGCGAACATGAACAGCACGTGAAAAGCAACATTGTTACAAACAAGGAGGACGAAGTTACTTCCTCCCATCATCGATTCTACAACTATGAATGCTGAAACGAATTATCGATATTCTAGAATATACAATTGTTGCATTGCTGGGCAAATTTAGCCTAGCATACTTATAATGGTAACAGTACGATATATATATATATATATATATATATATATATAATCAAGAAAAACAAATTTGCATATAGAGTCAATAATTCCATTGTTTTCATTTCTTCAATTTCTGAGTGGCGCATGTAACTCGACATACATTTGTCATTTCAGACAGGATGTCGTTTCATGTGTTACATAAATTGAACGAATTGAAAAATTCATATATATTGGAAGTCATATCTCCCTGGAAGATCGGCCTACTAGGAGGAAAACAAAGGGCGACTAGACCTGATAAATTGATAGATAGGCTAAAAATAATAAACATCGCTACTTACACATCACATCGTTTAACAACTTTGTAGAAAAATACAAAGAATTCTTTATGGAAAATAAAATAATTAAACATGATTCTTATAAAGAAGGGAAGCAATGGAATATGTTTGCTCATTGAAAATGAATAACTTATCGATAAATGTAAATGAATTAATTAGTACGAGTACATAATTCCCAACTACCATATTACGTCTTAAAAAATTAATATAAATTATCAATATAATTAAATATAATATATAATATAATTATTATATAATAGCTTAATAACCCAATCTGCCTCTATAATATGTAATATGTAATATATCAACAAAGTAATGCATTGTTAATAAAAATTATTCATTTATATTAACATAGTTTGTGTAATTGCAAACTAATCGATCAATTCGCGTGAAAAATAAAAAAAAAAAAATAAAGAGCTTCTATAAATAACTCGTCCAGAATTATTATTTTATTATTGCACGTCATAAAGATAAATGAATTATAGCTATCATAATGTGTGCGAGTAATAATTTAAAACTTCACAATACGTAAATATTTGACTCCATTACTGCACATTCAAATTGTGTGACAAATAAATTAAGCAATTCATGTCAGTGATCAACGCGTAAACGAAAAAAAAATTCCAACAACGAAAAAATGGTTATTAACGACATCGTGCGGAGCAAGCGAGAGGTAACCTACACACACACGCACACGCACACAAACACAAACACACAAACACACACATACAAACACAAACACACACATACAAACACAAACACACACACGCACAAACACGTGCTCCTAGTTTGTTAAATCTCGATGGGCGAGCAAACAAATTGGCGACAAGGAACAAAGCCGCTTACGTTGATCGATGGCGGACACTTTAATTTTCCCAGTACATAACGAAGTTGGCCGAGAGCAGCCTCAGCCTCTAATTAAGCGATCGGGGTGCGCGCGACCAGGTGAGCTCTCCGAGGCTGTCCTCGCGCATAATTTTCGATGTGCCAGTTTTAACGGATGATCCTGATTTTACTGCAAAATTACGATCCCTGTAATTATAACGCCTATCGGCCGTATAAACGGAAAAACTCGTGTATTATTCAATTATCGCGGCTCCCTTACTCTTGGCTAATGTAAGCTGAGCAAAAATGAAGGACAAAGCTCGTCGAATGAAACATACATAAGCTGCTTCTCAAACTCAAATTATTACGAGGATATAATTTCTAGAGGTCCTTGCAAAGTGACAAATGCTTCCTCTAAGATTATATGAATTAGTGTCGTCCTGCAATGCCCCTTTGCAACATTTGCGAATCTCTCTCTCTCTCTCTCTCTCTCTTTTAAAACTCTCTTTGCGCATACGACAGTGCATATTAAGGTCCACCTTCATTATTTATTATTTATTGTATTTATAATTTTATGTATTTATAATAATAGATTAATCTATAAGCCAATTTAGTGTTGTGATCTGAGAAGTTTAGTCGTAAGAGATTGATATCCAACTTACTTGTGTAAAATTCTACATTTCCTCTATTTCCTAACTTTTCTTTAATCTTTATGTTCCTAAATTGAAGAAAATATGTATATTTGTTATCTGCAGTAAAATTAATTGGAAAATATAGTGAGTCATAGTTAATTTTTAAATAATATTAAATGTTGTATAGATAATTCTCATTCGGATATAAGTAATAGTAAGTGGCTTATTCCATTTTAACTGATCTTTCTTTTCTCTTAGTTATTGGTTTGAACCGTAAAGACTCGTTACAAGAAGCTTTCTGAGATCTTAAATATAGAAAGCGTTTTTAATATAATATTTCGGAATGAATTTCAAGAAAATTATCTAAATTATTTTACAAAATAAAGTAAGACCATCATTTTAAATACATTTCAAAACAAATTTATAATTCATGATTTCAGAAGAGTTTCAACGTGTTTCCTTAACATTACAATGAATTATCAATAACTAGTATAAATATATTAATTAATAGTAACTTTCTCCCTAGTTTTCTATTAGCTTGTAGCTTGTTAATATATTTTAATCTACTTTTTATTCCATGTTTTTTACATTATTATATTATACGTACAAAATATAATCTGCCCTGTATGTCTTATTGTAATAAAAGATTTTTAGTATTTCATTTTCATTTAATTAAATATTAATAGGAATTTATATTTGTAAACTAGAGTATTGAGCTTATAACTCCTAATTCTGGTATTGTCTACAATTGCTTCATTTCATAAAGTCTCTTTCACTTACGTAGTTATTACATTTTTTCACTTCTATTATAATAGTCTCTTCTAAATTAATAATGATTTATAAACATTTTATAATCTCAACTAATAGTTATATAATATAATTCTACAAAAATAATGTATAATAATTATTTAAATCACTAATGATTACTATAAAACGAAAAATGTAAAAAATAAATGATAAACTGAAAATATAACTCATACAGTCGATAAATATAAATAGGTTAAATTTTATATTTGCACGAATAAAAAAGAGAGATTAATAATTTTAAATTATAATGTACCTTTTAAAGCGATATTTTATTCCCAACATAGCAAAAGGTTGATAATCATAATCATAATGTCAGTGTTTTTATTGATTGTTTTTAATGGAGATTAGAAATTAATCGATTTACATGTTAAAAGATTACGCTTTTTATAAACAACATATTGCATATATGCAAACATGTATTTTTAATAGATAGAATCTTTCGGTGATTAGTATAAGGAATGTGATTTTACATGTATCTACAGAGTCCATAATTATGTATCTTCAAATACATTGTATCACTTAGTTTTACGGCCATATTATGAAAATAAGTGTAATTACATACGTGTAAAATTATATAGAAAATATATATGTATGCGAGACATAATGTAGGTAAACGATTACGTAAAGAAAATCTTGGAATTCGTAGACAAACGCATACAATTTCGTGCAAATTAGAAAGAATATAAATGAATTCGTTTATATTTTCATTTTGGTTTCAAATTACTTTTATTCTACATAGTTAAATAATTAAACTGCAAAGATAAATCGTTCAAATTCATAAATAGCCAATAGCTAGAATCTTCGATCATTGAATATAAATTAATATAGGATAGGACGATATAGGATTTTATTGCCGTATTTAGTACAAACAACCAATTTCTCATGATTACTTCGTTAATAATACTAAATACTTCAATATTTAAATAATTTACGCCTTGATGTCCAAATAGTATAAGAGTCATGCATCGCTAAAACATGAGAAGGTATGGGAAATTCACTTATCCCTTCTTGCATGAAAGCTTTCTCGAAAAAAAAGTTTGTTATTAATAAATACTTCAATACAAAATTTCTTTATATATATTCGAATAATAATTATATTGTATACACAAATAATTGAGACAAGAGTAAAGAATGTTAATTTTTTCTTGTTTTTTCTTTTTCTTTTTTTTTTTTTAATATACTTCTTTATTTAATTAATTGGTTTAATTAATAGCGATATATCAATTTTTCAAAATACAGCTCATAAAGAAAAATATATCCCATAAGTGTAAAGAGTTATTTTAATAAAAAAAGAAAAAGTTCATTCTAATGAAATAATTCATTATAATAATTTAGTTATAATAACATCATCACTATATCTCCAATTATAAGAGATATGATATTGCAAATTGATAATTCATCATTTAATTTTTCTCCCAAATATCGTATTTCAGTTCGGGAAAAACACTCTCGCATACCTTCTTCATTTAAATAACCAAATATAACCACACGATCTTTGAATTATAGTGAAAAAAATATAGAATATAAATACAAATTCTTACCATACTAAAAGAAAAAGAAAAGAAACAGTAATTAAAGTAAATTTATTTTCAAGATTTTAATCTTAACCCGACCCATTATCAAATGGTCAAAATGTTTCTCTCGTTTCTTCCTGACTCGCTCTGAAAACATCGAATTTCTAAGACCTATTTTTTGTCTTTTTTGTTTTTTTTTTTTAGCGCAGAGTAGATATAATTGAGTTCGGCGGAATTAATTCCGTCGCGTCGAATCTTTATGCATGAAGCGTTGCGCTTTCACACGCAGAAAGCCGAGCTTTGCAGAAAAAAGAGCGAGCTGAGCGAAACAGAGCAACAGACCGAGCGACCTTCTATTTCCGATACAATAGATAAAACACTATCGATACCCGATGACATACCGCCTCTCTCTCTCTCTCTCTCTCTCTCTCTCTCTCTCTCTCTCTCTCGCTCACTTGAATTTCGTGAACCACAGAATTTAAATATCTATTATACTCGTCGCGACGTAGCCCAGCACTTCCGTATCGCACATTCGCACGTGATTGCTCATATTTTCTTCGTCTCTCCCTTGTTTTCGCGTGCGATCTTTTTTCCCCTTTTCTAGGGCTGTATTTGATTGAAATTTACTTTTTACTTCATTGCGCGATTTTTACAATTGCCAATCGGTTACCGCGATAGCAATTGAACAATGGAAGAACGAAAACTCAGGGAGATTTGTGATAATTGAATAATATTAAAATGATTACACCGGACATTATTAACTGACGGAATAAGAAGAAAATTAAATATCGATGCAAGAGTGAATAGTAAAAGCTAATAAGCCGAAGAACGCTTTAAATAATATTCTAATTATCTTAATAATTATATAGCAACTATAAAATTGCCAACTGTTTAGTTATAAGATAAAATTTACATATTTTTTTTCATATTAATAATTAACAATTATAATAATATTTCACAGTCATTAGCGATTATCAAATTTTAAATAACAATATTCAATTTACTATAAACTACGATAAAAACTAATTTTCTAGCAACGAAAATAAAAGATATTGGAAGATATTAATGTTATTAAAAGGTACTCCCTAACCGACCATGTATCATTTAATATAAATAAATGTCTAACGATGTCTAAAAACCTATCTAGATAACCCTAGGATAGTAAAGTAACGTAAACAATAGAAAATCTTTGCGATTTTATATAGTTAATGTCTTAATTATCCTACCTATATTCTTTGAAGGTTTGAAAGACTTTGTTTTAATGTCCCTTCAACTTCAAATTGATTTTATCTTACGTAAAAACTTTTCTAATTACATTTATTTGTAAGCAAGGTTGTTGAAGCGGCTAGCCGCGAGATAAGCTTACTTCGTAAAGAATCTACGTACCCACAGGAAGAAAAGTTGATTACGTTCGTTGAAAACTTTGCACTTTTAACTAAGACATAACATCATGCCAAAAAAAATAAGAAAATTATAATTAGAACTGAATACTTCAAGCTTTATTGAATTTGATAACACAAAAATTAAAAGTTTCGTTGAAAGTAACGAAATATACAATTTATTCATTGTAATACTTTTAATTTTGATTCTGATTATGACGATGCAAAGTGCAAATCAGTAAGTCCGATTCGGTTCTTTAATTTGTTTCGATGAAAAAATTATGAATACGTCTGATATATCTATTAGTAAAATTATAAAAAATTAATATATTTACGAACTTATAAATGATAAATATCTACAAATGTTGTATGTAGCTACGAATAAAATAATCATGATAGAAATATTATTTACTACGTATTTTAATGTCAGTATAAAAATTAATTTCTTACAGTACTCGAAAATATCTCGTTATATCTGCGAAATTCGTAGCAAAATGGTTGATTAATAAGCAAAATCAGTACAAAATATGCAACTACGTCACATGAGGTTTTACTAAAATGATTTAATACATGCTGAAAGGGCTGATAATATATGAAATTAATAATATTAACTTCTATGTATATTTAAATTTATATTATAAAAATATTTTTGTGGTTTTAAATAATTGTGGTATTATTTATAAAAGAATTTTATTTTAAATTTAATTTACTTTAGAAAATAGTCATGATGATTTCAATATTATTTGTCAAATGTACTAAAATGGCCTTAAATATTTTAAAACTAACCGTACAAATGAATTCATAATTTTAGTATGTTCAATCAACAATAGTTGATGGACAATATACATATTTATAATCTAAACGGTCTATAAAACCTATATAATATTCTGAAACTAAATATCATAATATATATATATATATTGAATGTATAAATATATTTAAATATAAATATGTATTTTTATATTTTATTATCAAATCAAATATTATGAATAATGTATATCTACAAATTTTATTCTTTAATAATCCAGTTTAGTAATTGATGGAAAAAATGTAATGAATTCAAAGCTTATGCGACATAACATAAAAACTTCTTTCAAAATATTATTGCACATAATTTTATAACGTATAAGTAATTATTTTCTTATGTTCTTCTTTTTCAGCTTTGGCTGTGCTAATACATAAGAGGTTAAAGGAATCATCAACCGGATATTAATTTGTTTACAACTACGGTGGAAGAAACATTCGTAATTCAACTTCGTAAGAATGAAACCAAAAAAAGTGTAAGACATTAGTATTTTTACGAAAGGTACAAAATGAAGAAGAAAATAAAATTGGCAGATGAAATAGCATTAGAAAAAAGTACGATTAAAAGGGGAGAAAAATTGTCTGAAAAAGGAATAAAATTCTTTCACCATCAAGTTTAATATCTAAAATACAAATTAATTTTTACCATATTATGAATATTTTATAAGTATGAATATAATTTTTAGTGAACGATAAGATAATATCCTGAAATTATTATTTTATTGCAAATATAACAATTAAGCAAAATGAAAGGTTTGCCATATAAATTAATACAATAGTAATAAGTTCAGGTACTCGCTTGTTCTGATACTTTGTTTGTTCGAATAGATAATTTATTTAAAATGTATAAAACCTCTATGATGTAGCCTCAGGAAATTTTATTTATTTAACTTGAAATATTAAACTTTTTATTCAATGATATTCTATTATAAACTCCTATCTCGGGAGTAAATGAAAGGAAGGAAAGATTATGTACTTTGTCTGCACTAACCATTCTTAAATAATTTTATAAAGCATTTCTTTTAACCTTCGACTTTTTTTAACGAATATTTTTACTTAGTCGTGACACTCTTAATCTAAAATATAATTATTCTCGGGTTGATTTGCGATTCAAACTTCTTATCCCTAATGGAAAGGAATTTCCGGACGTACGGCTGATTTTTTCGACTTTCATTTTTCATATGCAATACGAACCGATAATTCGATTAGTTGCAATGTTTTCCCAACAGAAAGAATCTCATGACTTTCTCCTTAATAAAGACATACTTCATCAATATTGTATTCTTATATTCCGAAGGAAATCGTCGATTATTAAGTGTCTGACTTCGCTTAGAAATGAGCGGAAATAAGAATGCAAAGATCATTTACAATATAGAATTTTCCATGAACAAAACTATAGAGTCAATTGTATAATTATGGTACATGATTTAAACCAATTAGATTACTAATTGGCCATGAAAATTTCAATCGAATTATAAATTTAATGTATTTGATAATATCCTTTTAATTTTAAAGTCAATAATTACTTTAAAGAATGATATTGCAAATTATATCGAAAAAAAAAGATTTCTATAACTTCTTAGATTATATTAAATATTTTTAATTCGTATTAATTATTTTAGTATAAATGAATATCTTTTCTCTATATAATTTAAAGGACAATAACATTCTTAATTTATAAATTTCCGATTTACTTGCGAAGATTACTATTAGCTTTAAATAAAAGTATATACCAATGCATTTTGTCAATAGCATCCTTAGTACTTTTTCTTGATTTACCCTGTACATAATAATAAAAATTTCATTTTTCATATGTAATGTTTTGGAAACATTATTATATCACATTTTATTAATTATTGTGTAATTTAGTGAAAAAAGAAAAGATTGATAATAAATTATAATTGTTAAACAATTTTAAAGAAAATCAGCTATTTTCTATAGATTTCAGATACTTTTATATTACATTACGATAAAAACATTTTAAGCAATGGTGGAAAATAATTTTCTATTTATTAGTTTTTTGGGATATAAAGATTTTATATGAATTTCATCTAATGTAATACAATTATAACTGCAGAGTTATATGTTGTATAAACATTAATTAAACAATGTAATTAAATTTCTGAAAATAATGTCAACTATCTTATATTAATGTATTTACTTTTCACATTATAATAAATATTCTGTGAACATTTCATATTGTATGGATATTATTTAAATTTCAGCTTATTGAATTATTTATGATAATAGACTTTCAGTATTATTGATATTTTTATTTTATCAGTAACAATCCACTCATACACACACACACACACACACACACACACACAGGCAGACAGATATATATATATTAATAATAGCACACACACACACACACACACAGGCAGACAGATATATATATATATATATATATATATTATTAATAATGATTTCAGCTTATTGAATTATTTATGATAATAGACTTTCAGTATTATTGATATTTTTATTTTATCAGTAACAATCCACTCATACACACACACACACACACACACACACACACAGGCAGACAGATATATATATATTAATAATATAGATTTTTTAGTCTGAAAAGATTAATATTAACAAACAGTGAATTCTCAAATGGAAAAATTAACGGATTTGGTATTCTAAAAGTTTTAAAACACTCATATTTATTTGATTTATTACACTTATATTTATATGGTATAATATATACACGCAAAAGAGAAATTTTAACCATTACGTCGATTTCAACTTGTATCGTAAAATTCCCTTAAAAAAAAATTAAGGGATCTCTTTATGTCGATTTTCCTCTATCTTGCTTAATCTGAAAATCTACCGATAGCCAAGCTGGCTTTGCCTAAGCATACAACTAGCGTAGCACCTATACTTCGACATAATTCAAGTTCACCTTGAAAAAAGCTCGATATCGGAATTTCAGTACAAATAGTCATTGGCCCTGCAATGGACGCGACCATACGATCATCGAAGGTATGCAGATGCGTGCCAGAGAAGATTACGCGACGCCCGGTGCAGCTGAGCATCGATTAAGCTTATCGAATTAATAACACTTTCGACCCGGGTCCCTCTCGCACGCCCTCGCTTATGTTTGGCAAAATTGCACGTAGATATGCAAGCTCTCGCTCTAAAACGCGCGAGCAACAGCTCGGTAATTTAGCTAGAAATCAAAATGTGCGTCACCAGCTTTGCTTGACATATATAATTCCGTATCCTTCGATGCTCCCATCTGAAAGAAGATGAATATCTGCAATGCATATGAGATAAATCGAACGTAGCGTTTCCGATTCAGATAAGTCAGCTACGTAATTGTATGTGCCTGGCGATAAATAGGTAATTAAATTATTTCGTTACTTTTATGGGAGTCGTAAGGCTGTTTATTGTACTTGGCTTTGCGATCGGCTTTAGTTGTGAATTCGTATTAGTTTATCATTCTCTTTGTTTAACTGGCTGCTTTGAAAGAAAAATGTCTTTCTAATGAAAATTGCTTCTCAATTAATTATGTGCTTTAACTTCTTGAATAGAAAATTTTGCAAATACTGCCGTTTCACTTAATTTATATGATTGAATTAATTATAATATATCAAGATTATGAAATAATCGATAAATTCTGCTTTTCAAATTACATTAAATAGAAAGTTTTACTGAAACGTCAATGTGCTGTAAAAGTAATATTCGTTATCCTATAATATAACTCTTAAAATTTTAATAAAATAAATAAATTTGAAGAATGCTATGGAAAGAAGAAAGCAAAGGATTCTTCAGCATTCGATCCAAATTTACTTTAGATTTGGAAATCGCTTCGATTCGATAACACTGGGGGATATAACCAGAAATAATTTCATAAAATTCACAGGTGACAATGTAGTTTTATTTCTAGTATATGCTGTTGCACTGCTTTTTCGCCGTTTCCGGATTTCATGAAACACAACTCCATTATTCTCTCGTTGCAGAATGTTTATATATATATATATATATATACACACGCACGCACGCATGCACGCAAGCACGCACGCACGGGCGCGAGCGCACATATATGCCCCGGAAGCCTACAAATGGACTATTCATTATTTCGGTGCCACGAAATGCTCTGATCCTGTAGCTAGGGAAAAAAGCGAAATGCTTCCGAATTTCAATTTACGTTATGCCTCGTCCTCTTTATTTCTCCGGAAAATCACAATCGATATTATACATCCCTATTAAATGAAAATATTACGTTTGGCAATATTACTGTGAATCTTGCCAATTACATATATGATATCTAAATATATTAAACAATATATATTTATGTAAGGGGGTGAAAATATTTTTCGATTCAAATGATGTAATAATTTCAGTTATTATTGCATCCTATAACATGTACTTTTTATATCACATTTATTACGCTGTACATCTAAATACGGTAATTTAAAATCACTAACTATATAGTAAAATGCATACACGTATTATAAATTCTCATGTAAATTGTGAAGTCAAATTATTTTTCTTGCATTGTGTCGTATCTATACGGCGCATGTGCGTGCGTGTGTGCGTGCGCGCGCGTGTGTGTGTGTGCGTTTGCGTGCGCGCGCGCGTGTGTGTGTGTGTGTGTCCCTTAATTTAATAATTAATAACGATTGATAACATTAAAATTTTTTTAAATCGGTATATATTTTTTTTTATAAATGATAATCGTCAAATGATAGTCAAATGTTGTTCTTACATTGATAAAATAATACGGTTATTTAGGAGTAAATAAAGTTTTAACGAATATTGGAATTTTATTCTATACTTCATTCTTTATATTACATTATACAATTTGGAAATTCTGTTTATTTTGCGTTAGTCGAAAAGCTTTAAGCAAAAATAATCACATAATCTATACAGTAAATATAGTACGCATAAGCATTTTTCAAAAGTACATTTATGTGATCTAAAAACACACGAAAATACCACGTTTTTTCCAATGAATGGAAATTATTGGCTATAAATTAGAAGTTTTACAATAATAAAAGTGTAATTTCTTTACCCATATTTATATAGTGGTGATAATTTCTGTTTTAATGAATATAAATATATAATTTTATAGATCACAGATTGAAATTCCAAAAGACAAGCGAAGATATGAAAATAAAGCAGGGCATTTCTGGAAAATAGTGGTCTTTAACACTAAAAAAAGAAAGATAAATAAAAAATAGGAAATATATGAAAGATGAATAGATCAAGGGCAGATTTAAAAAACAAAATAAAATATTATTTTCCGCAATTGCAATATCAAGAGAAATAAATAGAAAGTATACTTTTATTTCTACTATTAATAATTAAATATTCTCGATTGAAAAGATTAAATACCTGTAGATCAAACAAAAATTCCTTAATGTGATATCATTGATGAAATGATCGTGCGTATCTTTTCTCGTACTTATTTTAAAAACGTATTCTCATCATTGATATTATTATATTACCGATTATTATTAAAAAAATAATACAACAGAATATAGAAAAAAAAAGTCAGAAATAGGAAGGGGTTGAGAGGGGAGGGGAGAGAAATAGTAAAAATATACAGTAATTGTAGTATATTTGCTTTTGACAATGTAAAATATCTCTATATCTTTCTAACTTGTAGAAAATATAACTATATCAGTTAGTACATAATTTTACTTTATTTTATCATTACTTATTTCAGCATTTGTATTTATATAAATAATTTTTATTAATAATTATCTAAAAGAACTATATTTACGTTCATAACAGAAAGTTTAAACAACAATACTTTTTCCATTTATCAAGATAAAACAAAAATAATATTCTTTTAATTAAAATACAATTGTAAAAGAGTATAGATGATTTTATATAAATATTCTTACATGTATAAGAAATCTATTAAAAGAAAAATGAAAGAAATGAATTATAATTATCTAATTCAATACAGAAAAAGAAAATTATTGATATTTTTAATTGTATTCTATGAAGACACTTTATACTCATAGTATTAAAAAATATCGGTATTAATTTACAATAATAATATACAATTTTAATTGGTTATTTGATTAATGTATAAAATAATGTATACTTATAATATAATAATTTCTTTTATGGTAAATTATAATTATTATAGAAAGACAATAGAATACAAAACATAATGTATAACGTATAGTTAACTTATAAAATGTATTCTTAAACAATAATTTGTCAAATATAATAAACTATTTTATAATTTTCAAATGAGCATATATTAAAAACTGTATTGATATATTGAATATGCTATATATAGATTATTAATAATTATAAAAGTTTATTAAGAATCAAGACTACAAGTTAAAAGTCAAAAGTCAAAAGTCAAAAGTAAATAAAATGATTTTCAATATTTCTGTCTATAATTTAACTGGAATAACATGAACCAAATTAGTTCTAACAAAGAAATTAAAATTTTATAAAATTATAAACACGTTTGCTTATTAATAAATAGATATATTCATGTATATATTATATATAATATGAATATATAATTCCAATGCAAAAGTTGATAACAAGGAGAGAAAATAAAAACAATTATTTTCTTATTGAATTCTTAATTATACTAAATATTTCAGAATATTAATTGAATAAATAGATGGCTTATTCTTTCTTATGCAGGTTTTTTCGTTACATTACATATAAATAAATGTAAATTAAAATAAATAAAAAAATATATATAATATATACTTTTATTTTCAAGTCTAATTATAATAAGTGAAGTTATCTTCTTTTCTTAACTTGTTTTTCTTTTCATTTTTATATAAATAAAATTGTGAAACATTATGTTTATACATATATATAAATATTGTTCTTAGATATACAAAGATAAAAATTATTGATTTCGATAATCATTACGTTTGATTGTGTTTTTTTTCTTTTTTGGTAATTTTTCTTAATATGATCCTTTCAATAAAATGTATCACTCATATTATAATTCCTTCATCTATTATTCACGTGCACTTGCGAATCATGAGATCATACTTTGAAAATATTGATCCTTCATGTTTTTTTCATAATTCTATGAATTATATAATTTTTTTTAGTTCTATATTTCATTTACTTCTAGATTATCTATAAAAATTATATTAATTATTCGTTATTTTATACGGCATTAGTTCGTTAAATTATTGACGAAATAATTCTGTTCATAAATAATTATTATATTGTTTCTTTAGGTGAGAAATAAATTTCTTGTTTGAATCTAAACAAAATTACAGTATATTGTTTATAAAACTGATAAAGTGTATAAATGAAGACTTTCGTATATTATTAAATAATTATTATTTAATAATTGATTTACTTGTTGATAAACAAAGTATCTTGCAAATCTTTTTTGACAAACAAAGTATCATTACGTAGCCTAAAATTTGAAATGAATAATAATATTACATTACAAAATATATAGTTGGTATTATTATATTATAATTTAATCATTTGTATTCAATAAAAAATATCATTATAATGTAATTTTTTACGAAAAAATAAATTGTTCTCCATGAGAACTTTAGAAGAATTATAGATTGGGGAAAGATAAAACAAATATTGTGATTTATTGATTAAAGCAATCTATTTTTCAATTCTTTTTAAATAGACAAAAAGATAAATTAAATGGATTATTAAAACTGTTCATAATTTATCAGTAATTATTATAATTCTTTTCACAACTCTGATTTTATATATACGAACTTTTTTTTTTTTAAATCTCAGAATACTTAAATATAAATTTTAAGCTAGCAGATTTTTCTATACTAATTGACATTTAGGAAGAAAATATCACAAAAAATTCCCTTACACATCTATCATTATCACATTTTGTGATGTACGAAAACGTATCAAAAAAGTAAAAATAAATATAAATACAATTATATTAATAAAATGAAAAGAGGCGTACAATTAATAAGTGAAGTTAATAAAATCTGTATACACATATAAGTTAAGATTGACTGCAGTATTACATAAAATATATTTTTATATGTAAATATGACGTTCCTTCTTGTTATCTTATTATAATATATTAAAAAATATTGTACACGGAAAATTATGAAAAAACTATATATGTGTAAGAGAAAATGAGATGTAAAAAAAATAAAAAATTTGAATATCAATAGAAATGAATCATCATAATTAAAATATAATATAGATTTATAAGTATGTATAATAAGCATTATTATTTAAATGTTTAGTTAATTATTACTCTTGTAATTACATTGATTTATCTGCATTCGTCTTGTAATACAGGCAACGCTTTTATCATGAGATACACTTAAAAAATAAGATCAATAGATATTCAGAGTTTGAAAACTCAAATATCGTATTAGTTAAAATCTTGCTTTAAGTGTAGTTAAACATTTTATTTTAAAGTTCAACATCGCGTTAAGGATTAGAGCCTCAAAAGCTTTAAAAGTCTATTTTTTTCCAAATATCCTTTGGAAAATAACAAAAGATTTGGCAATATATAAAAAGTAAATATTCTAGCTAACATTATAGTTTTAATTTCTTATTTGGAGAAAAATCAATTTTCAAAATAAACTTTAATATTTTAATTCATTAGAACATTCAAAATTTGTTTGAAAATTGATGAACATTTACATAGATTTTAGTAACTAAAGAACTCTTTCTTTATATTTAAATAACTAATTTATATGTATTGTGAAAAATAATGAAAATTAAAATCAATCGTGTATAAATAAATCATTATGTATTGTTTGTAAATTTTATACCACCAAAATTTTAATATTGATATTTGAAAGCATTGAATACAAAAAGCATTTATATGAAAATGATCGATATATTTTTGCATAATGATCTAAATTATTCAAATTAAGATAGTAAACAAAAATATATAATGTTCGCTCCTTAATTTTCTTATATTTCTTATTGTTATGTAATATTTCAAGATTATTAAATGTTCGTTAATGAACGCTCTAGTCAAGAGATAAGCTACTTATGTGTAAATTATTAACATCATCATTTAAAAACAAATATCTTTCGACATAATTTGTACTTGAAATATTTAATTAAAATCATAAGTATGATAACATTTTTGTTCTAATTAAATATCGAATTATTCAGACTGTTAAATATTTGTGTAAATATTTCACAATTTTTATTAGTAAGGCTATGGTAATCTCTCGGAACTCTATAAATTTAGTTATGGTAACTGCTAGTAATGCTTCTATAAATTTAATTAACAATTCTTAACTAAAATATATTCAAATTTCATTTATACGGACATAATGAACAAGTTATCTGGCTATCACCATTTACTACGGAAAGCTTAACTGGTATTGACATCCGAAATATTCTTCAACTTATGCGTATTCTTTATACATACACAAAGACATATGAAATATCACAGTGTAAAAAGCTTTAAGTAGATTATAAAAGTGGTTTGCGCACATACGACGCCTTAAACAGGAATATTCGCAAGATGTGACTGTTGGTAATGCGATTGGCCTGCGCAAGATTTTGCCCTTTTTTCCCTTTCCCCTACTAGTTATACTCTCCTCACATATAAACTTTCATGAGATGGCGCGCGATAAAATGTGATTGAAACTTTGGAAAAATCTACTTCCAAGAAATTACGCCTCTAAATTGACCGTTATATTTTATATCAAATACTATTGCAACTCCAGAGGTGACGTCGCTTGCAATTCTTATATGTATTAGTTTATTGGCTTTATCATCGTAATATCGTAACTCGAAAACACACATACATAATTATAATGAACAATATGAGTTTGTAAGATTTTTAATTCAATATTAAACGTTCGGTATGAATGAGGAAAATATGTGAATTATTTGTTAATATATATCTAAAATATGACAACTGCTTTAATAATTATGTTCAATAACACTTTTTATGAAATTAAAGCTGAAATTATTATCTGCATAAAATGCAATAGTTTAGTATAACCTTTTTTTTTTAATATTCTATGTAAAACTAGCATTTTACATTATCCGAAATGAATGAAAATTTATATTTTTTTAATTCCTCATAATAAATTGAAGAAAAAAAAAAAAATAATGGCTCATTATAAAAGATATAAAACCGTCAGCTAAATTTTATTTATAAATGTTTTAAAATAATATTATGGAAACTTTTATTATACGTCTGAATTTTCTTTTGAAACACTATATAAAATATATGTACTACAGAAAATTTAGATTATAAAATTTAAAATTTAAAAGTATAACTACATAAAATGTGTGAGAAAATTTATATTTGCCAACGCAATATTTTACACAAAAATTGCATGAAGTAAAAGCGTTTAAAGTATTTACGTAAAATTTCACATTTTACCAAAATGAAATGCTCAATTTTATATATCTATTAATTTAAGCTCAATAAGTCATTATCTAGTAATGTTGAGGTATCACAGTTTTATAATTGTTAAAAATCTCGTTCACTGAAAAACAATTTTATTATGCTTATATACTATCCTCGGGCGATCTTGTTACAATGTGTATTAGACGCTAAGAAAATTCTGTTTTTGTATCAAAAGTCATACTTGTAAATACTTTTAATCAAATAAGCTGTAAAATGCGTTTTATTGGAAATTACAAATAAAGTTGATATAACAACAGTGTACAAAATATATGTTTATCTCAATGTTTATGTTCATCACACATAATTTATTTATTAATAGCACTTTAATTGTTTATGATTTTAATTTATTTTTGTCTTTTAAATTAACATAATTACAATTAGGAGATAAAGTAATAAATATAATTTTTGGTTATATACTATTTCATAATCATCATAATCATTATTCATTTAAAAAGTTTGCTAAAATATGCAATACCTGTATATTTTACGAGCCCAATATTGTCAAAATATTAAAACATAGAGAATTTCCAATTGATGTATATTAAAAATTTACAATATATCAATAATAAATATTGGGATAGAATAAAAATTATGCAGAATTGTAACAATAATGTCATATATAATATGAAATAATAAATGTAAAAAACTTTTGAAGTGGATACTACAATTATTATGAAACCTATATTGATTTATTTAATATATATATATATATATTTATTTATATATAATTTATTATTATAATACGTAAATAATGCCGATAAATATTCTATTGATTGAAACAGTCCAAATTTATTAAACGAGGAACTTAAAATAATTGTAAATTTACAAAGGTCATTCTACAATAGTATAATAAATTTATGAAAAAATTTAGATTTCTTTGAAAGAATTTATATACAGAATAATTTACATTCGTTATCAATATATTTAAATTCAACAATAACAACAAAAATAAATAGATTATATTGTTGGTTAGAAAATAAGTATTTTCGTTCATTCTTACAAATGACAAATTAGGACAGTAAACTTGTTAATGAATCTATTTAAATATCTGTTATTTGCTAATGCAAAATAAGTACATTAAAACGAATATTCATAAATGAAAGTACATTTTTCTTTAGTTCTGAAAAATCTATACTTATATCTCCAAGAATTGTTCGGACGTATCTAGGTTAGAACAATTTGTCTTCTCTTTTGTAATTATTGAATTTATTCACCCTTTTTTCTATATCTAATTTTTTTCAAATTAAGTTACTTTTATAGCTTAGTGATACAATTTCTGAAATTTTCACAAAACTTTTATAAAAACTACTTCTGTATAAATAAAACAATATAATATATTCGTAATAAAATATTTTTTAAATCTAATTAAATAGAACAATTGAAAATCATAAAATGGGTAGGTAATAAAATTTATGAAATTATTTATCTGCATTTATTGAAGTTCTAACATAAATAGTTCAAATATCTTCGCTTTCTAGTAATTAACGGTAGTTGTTATAATAAAATTTTTTTAAATATTTGAATCGTCATTTTTCAATATGTAAAAAATTCAAAAGAACGATTAAAAAACTAAGTTAATAAAAATCTTAGGATTTTATTTAATTATATTTTAATTAACTATATTTTACTTAAATGAAACATTATAATACGTCAGATAGAGATAGAGAGAAGAGGTGCATCTATATTAAATGTAATAATAATAATTTAATATCCCAAACTATATTATAATATATTCTATATATATAAATATATATATATATATATATAATATCTGCAAAACACATATTGTTAGAGCAAAATCAATGATACAAAAAATTAAAAAATCGATTTAATATTTGCCCAGAGTTTCATAAAAATAAGTATATATTACATTAGTCTTAAAAAAATTTGAATCAAATTTACATCACCAAATATTTAAACTTTTTAAATTATAAATCGGTTGGATGTAGAAACCTTATACATTGATAAAAACTATAATTTTTCATTTTGTTATGTGAAAGATATTGCTAACATTAAAATTATCTTACTATATATTTCTTACTACTCACTCACATTTTAAAACTTTTACGATTCAAAAGAAATTCACATTACCTTTTAAGCTCCGTATTGTAAAATTAAAGTGAAAACAAACACAAAAGTTGTTTAGTGTGTGAAACAGTGTCTCAAGCCTTTTACACTAAGTTGTTCTTTTAACTATTTTCGACATGCAAAAGGAAACTTTAAAATGAAGGAACGAACGGAATACGAAATGAAGGAAAAGAACAATGAAAGGTAAGATTGGCAAAGGAAAAAATAGTATAAATGAGTTGCTAAACAAATAAAGTTCGAATATATCATACAACTTATAGAATGCATAATATCACTAAAAATTTACATTACATTAATGTATAATTAAAAAATATCAATCGTGAGATTAAAATAAATATATTTGAATTCTCCTTTATTAGTGTAATGAAATAAAGAGTTATTAATGAATTATTGTTACTTTACTATTTTTATAGACATTTTTTGTTTCAGAATAAAAATTTTTAATTCTTATTTCAATTTTTTTCATACAAAATATACTCTATTGCCAAGAAAATGGAGTTTATTTTTATATTTAATAATATTTTGTAATAGTGTGTATATAATTTTTTATAATTAATACTACAATCAAATTTACTTTATTAAAGAAAATTTCTCATTATTATTGATCGTTTTTTCATTTTAATTTTCATTAATCATATTCGCTACTTTTACTGATTGTTACTGAATGATTGTTCTACAATATCTTTAGTGTGCAATAAATCAACATTAATAGTAGAAGATTAATCGTGTATAAATAATGAATATAATAAAATACCGTAAATAAATACTATATATTATTAGTATAGTATTAACTGATAAATACCCGATGACAATTGGATAGTTGATGTGTGTAGTGATTTTATGATCTAGAGATATACCAAAAGCAATTTATAAAATCTATAAACACTGTTATTCATTTATATATATATATATATATATATATATACGGCATATTCAATGTTATTTTGAATATCCAATAATTTAACTTTAGACAAGGGCTAATAAATAAGAAGAATACCTAATATTTCTCGTATTCCATACTTAATAAACTTCAAAATAATCTAATAAATCTTGAATTAATCTATCTTATAATAACACTAAATTAGCCTACGTAAAACATTAATATTGGATTAAAAGAAAAATTTCATATTTATCTTGTTTTATTAGTCTTTGATTTCTTAATTACCAATTTAGTAAATAAATATCATTATACATGATTCAATACCAATTGATACCTTTCATGTTAACATATTACCAATTTTATCAGCTATATTTCTGTATTAACCGTTAACAAAGGTTTGTCCTTATAGGCCGCATCGCGAAAATCAATTTTCATATCACCGTAAATTAGATTTTGGTTAAATTAGTCAAAAATATACACACACACACACACACACATATATATATATATATATATATATAATGCAATTGATAGCTTATGAATGATATTGTTAACGACATTATTAACCACTATTTTTATCATATCTATGCTTGAAAGTTAAAAGTACTTGTTACATATAGTTTATTACAATTGTTTTTAAACGACATACGATCAACAGTTATGATATACAAATGTTTCATGACTAATCTACCAAGTTAAAAATAAAGACTGTAAAATAATAAAAAATCTTTTTCAGATAGTATTGTACGAGCCATCCAAATGCTATAAAAATAAAAGTCTTATAATGCTCACAATATATCTTAATGGGTATAGATTTGAAAAAGAATATCTATATATATTTTTTTTTTTTTTTTTTAATGGAAACAAACAAAAATAAAAATATCTTAAAGAAATTGTGATGTCGGTTGAAAGCATATAATACATTCTCTTTATGAGACTATTATAATATCGAATAATTCTACATATAATATTGAATATTATTTGACCGAGTTTATTTATTATATTTCATAATAGTTTTTTTTTTTTTTTTTAATAAGACAACATGATTGCTTTTACATGAATTTTTAATATTTTGCATGAACAGATTGTTTTTATGCATGCCAGTTATATATATATATATATATATATATATATATATATATATATATTTATTTATTTATTTATTTTTCAAAGCTTGTAGAAAATACCGTCAATTTATTGCTTTGATTTTAATAAGAATCAAAGAGAGAAAGAGAGAAAGAGAGAAAGAGGAAAAGGAGATGGACACAATAGATAGGATTATTGACTGAAAAAAGAAATATAATGATTTTTATTTTCATTTTACATGTGACATACTATTTTGTATTATTTTTACTTATTTATTAGTCAATTAATTCTTTTATTGTTCTTATGTACTAGCTATTTTAATCTAAATTTTAATATCTATCAATTATTTGTCATAGATGGAATGTGGCGTGTACTTTTTTGTATAAGACCTTCTCACATTCTTAAATCCTGCTACAATCTTTAAAACTGTCATTATCCTCTCCTTTTTCTTGGCTACCATATTTTCCCAAATATTCCTTATTTAGGGAATTGTTTAAAAATATTTAACGGTTTAACAGTGAGGATATAAATACTAAAAACTTCAGGAGGAAAGGAGAACTTGGCAATCTTGATATTCTACTGTGGGAGTAGTAACCTTCAGTATTGGTAACTCCATGTGGGAAGGACTCTGAGGCCTTAGTATCTGTATTGAGGAAGAAAGTGAGAAAGAAGTATGGGAAGGAGTATCGAAAAATTACTTATCACTGTTGTTCCTTCCCTTTAGGAGTTGAACTTGATAGATAGCCGAACGAGTTAAGGAATCTTGATATTCTAATTTATATTCGAAAATTCATCATTCGCTCCGATTATAATTTAGTAGTGCACAAAATACTTTATTATAATATAATTAAGTAATATAGCTTTATTGATGATGTTTGGTAAAAGTATCATAAACAAATCTTATTGATTGGTGACGTTGGAAAGGCAAGAGACATCTTAATGGGCATAAAATTTTTTTACTTTACACAATACTTTTATGATTTCAATACATAAAAATTTATGTAAGAATAAATTATCGATTAAGATATAAAACAATTTTATGTTTACTCTATAAAAAAAACTGCTTTAAAACTACTATGTGTTGACATAATAATTCTAGATCATCAATTATAAATGATACAAAATCTTTTAATCAATACTGTCCTCGTATTATCCTTTTAAATATCGCCCATTTAAAACATATAATTAACATAATATGAATTTTGATCTTAAATCTAAAAATAATTAATCTCAAATCGTTACAATTTTTTGATTAATTATCTTAAAAGTCTATAAAAATTTACATCTCGATGTTATTTTTAAATCAAGAAAAAACAGTTTTTTATACGCGTATCTGAATTAAATAAAAATAGATTAAATTTGTACGAATATAATATATCGCAAATTTATATTTAATTTATATGGTCAATTTATGTCCAATTACGTTCTATTCAATAGGCGAATAAATAATTTTTTCATATTTCTTCATTATTTGAACATTTCATTATAATTATTTGTAATAATTTTCTTTGACATTACGATAATAAGTAAAAACAATATAACGTAATAAATAAAAGTATAATAAATATAAATAAATAAAATTATAAAATTATAAAATTAAACGAGTGTAATGTGGAAAATCGATTGGAATAGAGGATTTCCGTTGTTATTTCCTCCTAATGAATTCGTCCGACTGTACACTTCTCGCGTATCCATGCGTATATGAGTGCCAAAGAATTTACGCAGGAATGTACATTGCACATTGAAGGATAAATAGAGATAAAGAGAGAGACAGAGAGAGACAGAGAGAGAGAGAGAGAGAGTGCGTGTGTGTGTGTAATTGAAAGGTTCAGCACCGAGAGAAATGGCATCGTAGCAGAAATTTAGCCCTGCTTTCCATATACGGATAAAAACTACTTTGCAACAGACGGTTGATCCCCATTGACTAGAATGTAGAGTCGCGGCAAAGGAGCAACATCATCGCGAAATCTCTGCCGAGCTCCCAATCGTCGGCCACTTCCATCGTCCTTTCTCTGCTCGCGGACAGATCTCGGGGGAAAAGGCTTAATCCAGTCATCCTCTTTGTCCTAGCAAAAAGAGTTCTGAACGTCGATTTTTTCCTGTCATCTTCCTCGAATGAATAAAAACAGATAAAGAATAGACCACGTGATACCACACGTTCCTCTCAAGACAATAAGACCGAGGATCTGAGGGAGAGAGAGCAGTTCATTCTCGACAACGAGTCGACTACTCCACTATGGGAAACCAACGGACTTTGGTCAGGCATGAGGGAGAGACACCCCCATCCCCGCCCCCGCCGCGCCCCATGGGACTTGAAGCCTTTTCAATTTATATATATACTAACTGTACTCATGAGCTTTCCTCCGTACGGGCCTCAACTAGTCTAAGAAGTCGACTCTCTTCCGCTCGGCCAATCATCAATAAAATGTATTATTATGTTAGAATCATTAGAACTGTACCATTAATTTTTACAACAACAAATGTTAAATCCTAATTAAATATTATCACATTTAATCATTAGTTATCATCATCGTCATCGATATCATCATAAAATATAATTTGATATACACCAGTAAAACAAATATCTTTTTAGCAATATAGCAATTATAATTGATATCAATAAATTCGCCTCTATTTCCTAATACTAATTTTGCATTAATATCATTGAAATCATTTAATCCATTACAATAAAATATGTTTGTATTTTACAGATTATTATGTATTGTATTTTATGTTTACATCTTAAACTGTGATAACGATAATTTACCTTAAATCATTGTAAATCTCTTAAAATATCCAAAGGATTAATACTGCTTTACCATTATTGTTTTAATAACACGTATCAGGTACTTTTGATACATTAATAATGTTATAAATAAGTAAATTCTTAATTCCCTATAGAGCACATAATTAGTCTAACAATTGAAATGAGAGATTATAGCATTCACTTGCAAAATAAGTACTGCGAATGTATAGATGTTCATTATAATTGAGGAAGCTAATGCAATAATAAAATTTTAGTTATTAGAGTATTTTATCTTTCACGTATTAGAACAGTGAATCAGTAATCTGATAAAAGTTCATCGAACGCTCCTGTTTACTTATAAATTTTGAAATTCTAAAGTAAACTAACGAATCCAATACATACAAATTATAAGTAATTAACAATTACATTAAAGCCAATAATACTTTTCTCCTAACTAATGCTATTCAATGTAATTTATTTCACATACACAATTACGATAAATAATTCAAGTATTATAACGAAAAGACTTTGCCTTAATAGCTCCAAAGTCTAACCATTTCAAGATCGACTGGATCGACTACTTAACCCTGTTTTCAAAAGTAATACATACACACGTATATATATAAATATATATATATATATATATATATATATATATATATGTACCGACCCCCATCGAGCAAGTAGAATAGAATTAGAAAAGAACTAAACCAGGTAAAAACCATTGCCCCAATCCGATCATTCACCCATACGAAACCAGTCGAATTACTCCCCATGCGCTGCACATCTACATATACATATACATGTGGGATCCTTTTCAGTTTGGTGTAGTGTACATATCCCCTGATACTTCTATGACTAGTCACACGAGGATTATCAAGCGTGCAAATATTTAATAGTAAATGCCTGTTTCGGTTCATAAAAAGCTTTGTGAACTATTTAAATAATCACGTATATGTAAACTTTAAGCATTTTTTTTTAAGAGTTTAAGACTTTAAGTATTATTGATATTAACATTAGTTATTATTGAAATTAATCGGTTGAAATTTATGACGAAATATAAGTGACTCGGCATACTTCTTGAACATATATTTTTATATACATCTCTAATAAATAAAAATTCATAAGCGATAAGTTATTTTTCAGTTATAACAATTAAAAACAAATAAAATATAAAGAACTAAAATTGTTATAATATTTATATTACAAAATGTAAAGCAAGAATAATCACTCAAATACTAATATTAATCATAAAGCCTCTACTTGATATGCTTATTCTAGTATTAGAAAATAGATAATAAATATTTTTATAAAATGCAAAACGATTTTCATATATAATAAAGCAACGAATATAATTTATACTTGTCAAATAACAAACAATTAGTTTAAAATAAATTTATAACTGTATCGCCATAAAATTGTAATACAAAATTTATTAATATAATATAATTTACTGATATATTCAATAATAATAAAAATTTTGTTTTGTATGAATTTAACATTAAATATTGTAATTATACAATATTAAAAAATATTTGTTATTAAAAATACTAATTAAAACTACATTAATATGTAGTTAATCTGCACATTAATAAAAGATATTCCTTCAATGATATAAATTTTATTATCGTCGATCACTTAGACAAGTTTATATAAAAGTAGAAATATTAGTAAATGAAATTAATAAGTATTGTCAAAAAATAATATTTCGAGTATTCGAAAAATTCTTACTTGATGCATTGGCTTTTTTATTTGTAAAATTACATGGTTCCTATAAAAATTAATAAATAATTTAAAAAAAATAAATATTATATATTTATATAGTTCACAACTCGTACAATTAATTGTAAAAGAATTCGCGTGCAAGAAGTATTTAAAAAATTTTTAATTAAAAACAGAAGAATTGAAAATAAATTAAATAATTAGGTAAGGGAATTTCTTAAATTTTCGACAGTGTCAAAGCGAAATCTTTCCTTGGCTAAATCAATTGTATACAACCGGCGATCACAAAATTTCACTCGGATAGGTTAATATTAACGAAAAAATTCCAAGTTCGTTGAACGCAATAGCTTATTCAATATTTTTACAATAAACCTGGGACTTTTTATAATTTTCGATGTCGTAGAAAATAACGATATATATGAATTTCAATAAAATATAAAGATTTTCCTAAATGAGAAAGTCTTTTTATGAATTTCATAAGAATTTTCTTAACACAATTTCTTAAAACTTTCTGTATAACTCTTCACCAATTTTAGCAATGGTCATTTGGTATGTTATTTCTTATTTTTAAAATAAATAATTTTTCATATGTGCAATATTAGAATTGCTTTATATCAATATGATGAGTATATTTTATTTTCACAGATTAGAAAGTTTATTATAATTTTCTTAATTCTAGATGAATTATAACGATGTGCTAATAAAATTTTGTCTAATTTTATTTAAAACTTTTTACAGAAGCATTATTACGTCAATTCATATATTTACATATGATTTTCACATAATTTATTTATCAGAACATTAATAATCAATTTTATTATCATTAACTTGGAAGATTATAAACATTATTTATTTACTTATCATCTAATGTTTATGCGTTTCAAACAGTTTGTAATTAAAGAAATTAAAATATAAAATATAATTAAATAAAATAATAATTCGTTTCAATAATTTATGTTTTATTGTTCTAAAATTTATAAATAAATTGAAATTATTATAGAATGAATTATTGAATCCAACAATAAAAGAGAAGATTTAAGAATTTTCAGAATGTTATTCGATGATTTTAGTTACTAGTATAGGGGATTTATATCGTCCACATAAAATAAAAGAAAAATGTCATAAGACTGAAGAGAGAAGACGATAGCGGGTAAGCAAGTGAGAGAAGGCAATGAATAATGCGAATAAACAAAGAGTTGATCGTAAAGAAAAAGTAGCGTTGAGAGCTTCGATAGCTCATCAGGAATTTCGATATTTTTCAAGATTTTATAGAACTTTTAAGATGCGTGAACGATACTAAAGATTCCTCGTTATCGTGTAAAAAGTCGTGGTAATCTATGAGAACATAACTGTCACTTGATACATATATTGTATATTTTATGATTTATATCCTATGAGGCGGAATAAAATCACTGCAAATAATATGGATTTCTTATATATCTGTTAAATTGTAAATTGTAAATGTTTCGATAAGACTTAAATATTAAATTTATGATAGGCCATCATAAACATAGAATTATGAAAATTATAATTGAAATCCAATTTTTTTTTTTAATATATTTGCAAAAATATATATATATATACTCAGCAGAGGTTATTTGTTTTATATAATATTAAATATTTGACTGAAAATTGCTTGATGTAATTGAATAAATGCCAATAAATTTCCTTTATTTCGTGCTCTATACTATAATAAATGTTTTTTTTTTTGTTGTTGTTGTATTTTTACAAATACTAACAGGTTTTGCCCATTAATTGTTGTACAGTAAAAAAAATCATCAGCAACAAATTAACTCCGAATTATTAATACAAAATATAAATGGCCATGAATTATTGCATTGATAATTGGTAAGAATCTGTAATCTATATACTCTAGATCTTAAAGTGAAAATGATTTGAAATCTCTCCTTCGCTTGACTTGTCGACATCTTTGTTCTATCGGATCTATTGAAATACTATTTTAAAGACGATAGACGCTTTCTTTGTGCATTATAAGCGTGTGATTATAGTAAGACAGAGGAAAACGATGAATTCCGTTAGACAAAATAGTTGCATTAGTTTCTCTAAAGCTTGACTCCCACTAAATGTAGAGAATACCTCAGCCAAAGTTTCAGACAATAAGTCTTGACCCGCGTGGTACGGTTCGATGAATTTTTAGAAGATCTGACATAACTTTATCCTTTTACGCCCGATTATTTCCTTTAATAGAATAACGCTTACCTTTATGGAGCTTACGTTTATTCTACTGTGAATGAAAATGTTGTCTTTTGATCGTGAAAGTGTCAATCTGTAAATGATAAATAAAATTGAAACAATTACCATAATGCCCGTATGTTTCCTTTTAGTGCTTTTAAATTAATAATACATAATTTATAAATAGTGAGAAATGCAATAAAAGGTGAAGGATGTAAATATTAAAAGACAATAAAATTTGTAACATCGTAATAAGCCAGTATAGTCACACTTTGAAAACTTATTATTTATATATATTTAAGTAGTATAATATTCTAAAGCTACTTTATAAGTATTTGAAATTATTCTGTTTTTCCCTCAGTCATCACTAGATTCCATTAGTTTTTTCTACATTTGCATTCCCCCTTTACCAACCAAGTGCGAAGAGATCACACTTTCAGAATTCTTCTCTCTCTCTCTCTCTCTCTCTCTCTCTCTCCCTCTCTCTCCCACTCCCCATTCTCAAGAAATCCATCTATTTTCCCATGTACTTGCACATGATACGATTCTCCGTTAGTAGCAGAACTTAAGTCATACTGCAATGAAGATTATCGAAACTCGTTACACCTGAATAATATTGTACGAAATTACCTTTGTAATAGCTAACTCGAATGTTTCATGAGCTAAATATCTCATTCGAACTAAAACCTTTATACTTTGGATCGTAATTTTATTTGATTTAAATCATTAATTCATAGTATAGAAAATAGAAATGTTGCCCACTCGATTAACATTTATGTAGTTGACTATTACAGAAAAATTGTTTTAATAGATTGATAAATAATTTTACTCTTTAGCTTCTAATTTTGGCTAATTTCGTTTATTAAAATATTAATAAAATTTTACATATAAAAGAAAACAAAGAAGAAAGTTTGAAAGTAAAACAAATTCATTTCCTTGATTAGATTATTTATCATAATTACAAAATTCGTATATATGAAGTATAATTATTTACATTCACATAAATTTTGTTTAAATATTATGAATATTAAAATTATACATTGAAACATAAGTAAAAAATATGTAAAAACAAATAAGAACGACATAGTATTATCACGCCAGCTCCTTATTTACCGAATAAATAAATAAATAAACGTACAAATTAATATTTATAAGTTAATAGAAACTACAATTATAATACATCGTACATGCGTCTTTAAATTCATTCTTTTAAACCACCTGTTATGTTACTTTTACAAATCAAATAATTTTACGTTCAATATACTTAGGCAACAGAAGTAGAAGTTCTGCTTTAACGTAACGGGCAGCGAAGAATAAACTTTGGCACTAAAAGTCCAAAAAGAAACAGTCGGTTTTTATACAATTGCTTCTTAAGGAGGGAAGGAATTAACGTCGACAACATTGGTGGCACGTGATAATTTCACTTTTAACAATAACATTATAAATGCTCTCTCTCTCTCTCTCTCTCTCTTTCTCTCTCTCTCTTTACACATTAATACAACTCATTCTAATTAAACGATATTACATTTTATTTTATTATTTACTATAATAATAATTAAAATATACTGTGTTTGTGCGTGCGTAAGTGCGTGTTTGATATATATTTCTATAAGAATTTATGTAAAATACATTATAAGCCCATGTTATACGTATAAAAACATGAAACGATTAACCATATAACTTCAAAAGTAATAAATATAAATAAAATGTATGAAAGAAACACTTTATTTATTGATAAATAATGAATAAATGCGATAATACGATCTCTATTTGGCGCACGTGTATGTGTGCAATGTGGCTGCGTATATCTTCATTTATTATATGCGCAGTAATGTAAATTGATTTGCGCAGTTTGTAAATTGACAATTAAGATATATGTTAATTTAGAGAGAACATATATTTTCCAGACTAATCCTTTTATTTAAGTCTCTTTAACTCAATTATTTATTACTAATGAATTATATATATATATATATATATATATATATATAGTTTTAGACTATGTTTACATATTATTATTAGAGCACTTAAAGTCAAAGACAAGAAATTTCAAATATTTTGAAATTAAGAAATGCTTCACAATTTGTCTTTGGTGTAATTTCGACCTTAAGCCACTATCGAATTTTAGAAGTCACTTTAAATCTAATTTTATCTAAAAATTTAATCGCAAACGAACGAAGAAAAGTCTTGATGATAAATGTATATCTAAAGTTTATATAAAGATTTATGTTTTTTAGCAATTTTATCGTATACTTTAGCCACTTATCTATTTCCTATTTTTGTTCTCAAAAAAAAAAAAAAAAAAAAAAAAAAAGGTATTAAGATTCTATTATTTCACTTAATTATACTCCTTTCTTAACAAATATTACCGTTCACTTATACATTCGTACTATATATATGGATTTATTTAAATTATAAACACGTCAAGCACTACTAATAGTCGATCAGATTTTTAATTAATGTAACAAAATTCTATATTTATAGTTAATTTTATGGTATATTAATTCCCTTTTGGTTATCGTTTTATATAATACATAAAAATAATAACTAAAATTATTTATTTATATAAATCCCTATGTATAAAATATAAACACTGGAATTACGGCATTTTTAAATTAATAAATTTATTTATTCAGTAATCTTAATATTAAATTATTTTAAAAATTAACTTTTTCCTATCGTTTTTTCGCAACATCCAATTTACAATTTTCATATATATATATAATATAAACAAAATTATTAATTTTTCTAATTTATAATAGCGTGATATAATATCTAGCTGACTTAATTCAATTATATTCTATTTCATTTCAACTTTTTTTTTTCATTTTTAAGGTAATGAATGACAAAAATTATTTCTCAATAAAAAATTATATCAGCGTGCAAGTAAATTCATAATAAAGTAAATAATATTAATATTCAATTGTCATTACCTAAGTATTTAACTACAACTCATGCTTTTGCAAATAAAATAAATTAATTCCTGTATCGAAGAAAAGTATTTTTTGCCAATGCTAGAAACGCCCAAGACATAAAAATAGTTATTTCAAGTTGTACTCGTAGTACTCACTTTCATTTTATGAGATGTACAAATCGTGCAAACGAATTAACCCTTATCCCTTGAATAATGTTTTGAAAGCTTGATGGTCACAGATTCTCTAGAAGAGACAAATGGGTCGTAGAAAGAAAGTTCTCACGGTACATCGAAGAAGAAACAAAATAAAATGAAAAAGAATGGATGAGTAAGAGAAAGAGCAAAAGCAAAAGAATTTGATTAAACGTAGAAACAGGGTGAAGGGGGGGGGGGGTATGTGCAATTTAATTGGCTTTCGTGGATGTAATAAAGTGTACGAAATACACGCCTGTGTAATACAAAAAGAACAGCAAAATAGTAAAGAAAAAATTATGTAAAATAGAGATTTAAATAATAGAACATTATATTATGAAATATTTCCATATTGTACATTGGAAAACTAAAAAACTTGCAGATATACTTTTCAGAGAGGATGAAAAATAACTTTAAGTTTAAAATAAAGCAATAAAATTACAAAAGGTTTATTAAAAACCCGTAATGCCTGGACAGAAAATCTGTCATATAGAATACTTATTGTACAGCGCTTGATTGAAATATTTAGTTAATTAAGATATAATACTTTTCTCTTCTAAGAAAATTTAAATAAAAGTCCATTTATACATTAGCTTAATATGAAAATTTATTATGAAATTATTTGTCATTCTCGTTTGCACCGAATGAAATAAATACATAAATATTTATATGATATATCGTTTAAAATTCAAATAAATGAATATGCAAATTTTTATAATTGAATTTTAAAAGTTAATAATAAGTTAATAATATATTCGATGAAAAAAAAAACCTATAATTATGCTACTGCACGAGTATATAGATTTTATGCGTTTAAGAGTAAAATCAGAAATTATATAATACAAGATACTTAACGAAAAACAACTCACCGATATCTTTCTTTTACATAATTACGAGAATTCGTATAATAACTATAATTCACATAAAACAATGTTTACGATAAAAGCCACAGCTTAAATAACAAACTCGATATATATTAAAAAAAAAAGAGAGAAAAAAACGAAGAAAAAAAAGAAGAAGAAAGAAAGAAACTTATTAACGACAATTGAATTAAGGAATTTTATTATTAAAAATCTAAAAACATTAATGATCATTAATGATCGATCATTTGAACTTTTGAATTGAGTTGTAAATAATTATTGTGAAATTAATATGTAAAACGAATGCGCATGTATTTCAGAACAAAGCAGAATTACTTCGCGGGTTCGCTTAAATTTTACGGGCTCCCGATTATTTTCGTATGTCCGATGCGACGAGAAGAGAAACACCGGGGGAGTATAAAAGAGATAAAATTAAATCTCTCAATGCGCACTGCGTAGTGGTTCGATACTCAGCGAGTTTTATTTCCGAGCTGGAGAGGCAGACTTTGCACCGCTCTAAAAGTGACTCCGAGAAGATTTATGAGAGGGCTACGTGGAAAAAAAAAAAGATACATATACTACTGCATCAAAATTGCATACCGCGAATCTCAACGTACGAATGATGCGAGAAACAATGGGAGCACCTGAGCTTTAAGTGTTCCAGAAATTTATGAAAGTTTTCGCTTGTTAAGATAAATCGATTTATGCATTTTATTAAACAGCGAAAACTTTAATCTCGTTTGCATGTGATACACGCACACACGTGCGTGGTCGTACGCGTTTATTTTCGATTCATACACCTAAACGTATATTTGCCTGTTCAAGTATTAAATAACTATTATATTTCTATTTTTATTAATTGTTTTAATAAAACATGATTTATAAAAAATTTATTTCAAATTAATTAGTTTTTAATATACATTTTCTAGTTTTTTTTTTTTTTTTTTTTTTAATGTAAAATAAATTTATAAATATTTATGTGCGCAATATATTATCTTAGATAATAAGTTTAAAACTACTTTACATTTCATTAGATCCATTTAAACAATTTCAATGTAATTCTAAAAGCACAAATTCGTCCACTTATCTCTCCAACTTCAACAAATAACAATAAAAATTCACATGATGAATAAATACATTCGTAAAATGGAATATATTAAGTTTCGGTGGAAAATCTATAAAAGCCGTTCCACTATTTATATTGAAAAAATCTTTCATAAAACAAAAAAAAAAAAAAACAAATTTAATCTCTCTATCAATGTAGAGAATTCGAAAAAATTTCATGAAATTTCAATCGAAACTAGTAACGCAATCGATTCAATTTCCATCTATTTTTATGTTTGCGGAAGCCATCATATATATATTTACTTTTAGTAATCAACTTGAGTAATGGGAATTAGATTTTATAAGTATTAGTAAATTTTTTAATAATACTTTAAAAAAATGATATTCGTAGAAAATGTGGCTCAGAATGCCCGTTGTACTGTAAAAAGAAAAAGAAAAAGAAAAAGAAAAAGAAAGAAAGAAGAAAATTTAAATCTTTAAGTAACTATTAACAATGTTCAAGGAAAAAGGGCTGTATAAAATTATATGCCGGCCTGAATTCCCATTCGCTCAAGGAAAATGCCCAGAAGCACCGACAACACGATTACTCTAACTCCATTACCAGACTTTCCACGATCCCCAATATACGTACTTACTATCCCAAGGCACGGATACATTTCAAAAAATGCTTAAGATGTTTCTTCTTAGTCTGTATGGCTGTCTCGCTTTTTTTTCCCCCATTCCTCCGGGCACATATATTTCATGGATAAGCACGAATTTCAATGAAAGGCAGTAAAAAGCGGCGAGTCATTCGATATGTTTAGGCACTGACGCGGACGCTTTCCTCCCGGAACCCCGCGAATTTGCCATCAAAAATGCATTTTCACGCCGACTCGACACTGCAAGAACTTGCGATACATCGCAGCCATGGGCTCGGTTATTCCATATCCACCGTCGCCATCATAAATCTTGGATGAAATTTTGACTTACGCTCGCTCTCGGCAACCGCAGATTCGACAGCCCATATGAAATTGGGCTTAGTCCATTTTCTTTATATGAAAAACTATCGCAACTTATATACATGCAAAAGTGTCATATTGTGTGTGTAGCTATTTTCACACCAAATATATATAAATTAATAATAATTACTGTTGTATAGAGTCGAAGAAAACAACGCGATGTATAACGTAATTGCCATTTATATTTAATTTTGTTACTCGCTATTGCTAAGTATGTTACAGTTGTAATTAAACACATAAATTATATCATTAAATTTGTATTCATTCGAGTAATTTATCTATCGATCGAGACATATTACATTGTAATATTTATATGATTCTCAATATATATTAATGCGTGTCTTCTTCATTCTTTATGAATATAAAATATTCTTTATGGCAAATACAAGCTTCGTATTGAATATTAAATAATGATGAAAGAAATTAAAAAACAAAGCATAAATTATTAAAATTATTATAATAATCTTGGACCATTAAAAAATTTATTTATAAAGCAATAAATACAATTCAGAATATCACTCCATAAATCCAAAAGCGATCCGATAAATCTTCGATTAATAATTATTAAAATCACTCGATGTTATTCCGGTGCAAAATCAAGGATAAAATCTACTATTGCATTACTTATCAATTACTGAGGTAAGCTTGTTAATCAAATAAAATATCCTACTTGAGATGCGCATTTCATTACCTCCTCGTTAATTAATCGAACGTTTGGATAATTTGGAGTGTGACATTTACTTCTCATTGAATATGAAAAAGCCAGTAAATGAATTGATTTCATTGATTTAAGATTATTGCATCATTATTAAGCAATAAAAATATTGACATAAAAATCGTTTTGAATGTAATTGCATGATTAAATTAAATATATTATATTTCATACGATATTAATATATTAGATATTAATATAAAAATATCAATTCATTAACTTTAAAAAAAAAAAAATTACAATTATAACAATTATAAAAACAAAACAAAAAATTTAATTTTAATATTTCACCTATTATTATACGCTAATACAATATGCAATTATATAAAGAATAAATATTGTTTTGAATTAAATATAAAAGTTTGATAAATTACATGAGTTATATTACAAAAATACTAATGTAATTAATGCTTTAATTAGTTAAAAAAAAACATATATATATAACAAAATTATTAATAATTTCAAGTTGAAACGAATAAATATATTATAAGTAAATATATAATTTCAATTACTTTAATCTACTAATTTACAAATTTATTAATTTATTGAAAAGATAGTATAATGTATAAATAAGATACACATTACACTATTAATCATAGAACGCATACATACACGTCATTCATTTGCTCTTTCATTTCCATTCTTTTCTGAAAAAAAAAAAAAAAAAAAAAACAAATACGTACATTTACGTTTATATAGTTCGAATTTATTTACAATACCTTTCTTATTTTAAAAATCATATTTATTATTACTATTAATACTCCTATAATAATAATAATAATAATTATTATTATTATTATTATTATTATTACATTATGTACTGATTATTGGTATAAAATTTCAAACAAAATTCCATACGTATACAAAGTGCATAGAAAGCTTTTTCTTACTGTCCTTGTGACAAAGCTTTAAGCGCGAGACGCGAATTGCGAATACGCGATTTAGCCAAAAAAAAAAAAAAAGAAAAAAAAGCTGTGTAGGACGAGGCAAAAAATTAAATGTAGAATTAGTTTTGCTCAAGTCTAAAGGAAACAACCATTTACTTCCATCGCTCATAAATAAAGTATTCTTACTGATTTTGAGCAACGACATTAGTCTCATCAGCATCTTACAACAATAAAATAATTACAAATTAATATCACTGTCACGTATTGCATGAGTGATAGTGAATACTTTAGTTATAACTTCCTTCACAATAAAAAATGATAAAATCTCCCTCTTACACATAAATGACTACCAATAAATATGAACGACTATGTAATTATATCATATGTATATATCATATAATTATATCATCAGTAATTACATCATTATTAAAAGCTCAGATATTTTAAATATAGATTAGTCGTTTATCGTTAACTCTAACGTGTTAACAATGTTAAAATACTAAAAAAATATAAATCGCATTCGTGAAGCGAAACTGAAGTTAATTAAATTAAATTATACTAAATGAGACGTAAGAAAAGGTAAAAAAGCTTTCATTTATTTGAAAAATGATTTTTGAGTAACTATATTAATTTTTTAAACAAAATTCAACAAATTGCAAACCTTACTTCACGTTTGAAACTAACTTTAAAAGTTATATCTCACTATTAAATGGGATATTTTGATAATGGACGTTATTCGGAGAAATATTATTTTATAATGATAATTAAGATAATTAAGGTTTTCAATGACTCCAAATGATTCATAATTTCTGCAAAATAGTAATCTAAAAATGTAACTTATCGTTCTTCACCAATAATATTATAAAATCCCATATAGAAAAGGAAAAATAATACATAGAAAGATAGAGTTTCAGACACATGTTTTTTATTACTTTCATAATTAAAATTTCTCATATTTATTAATTGATGAACTATATCTTACAATATAATAATTTCCAAATTTATCTTCTTGCACATACATAGTCATAGAAAAATTAATAAATACTAAAATTAATATGGTCTACCCCTTTTTTTACTTTTACTTTTAAATATTACAAAAATACACACAAAAGCGCGCGCGCGCGCACACACACACACACACACACACACACACATATATATATATATATATGCAAGCAAACTAAATTGAAGATACTAAAGTTTTATTTCTAACTTCATTATTTCATTCTAAAATGAGACCTCAATAATGGTTGTACATCACCGTTTCTCGATACTTATGATCGACGAGAGTAATCCGATCGATTTTAACTCTACTCTTAATTCCTTTACTGACACGTCCGATACACCCCAATTTATCATTTCCGACAACGTTAATAAGGCTGACACTACCGCTCGCACCCCCCCCCCTATTCGAAGACTATCATCCCAGTTTCTTATTCTTCAGTGTCATATATAATCATGTGTATGCTGAAGGCGAAAGTAAAATGAAATTGCTTCGAGGCTGCAAATATTATTAGCATATTCCAATCCTTTAATAACAAGGAACAAATAAATTAAATGTTTAATTCGACTGCCAGAACATTTTTTAAATCTACAATATTATCATGTTATTAATAATTTGTAATATTATTATATAAAGAAAAAAAAATAAATACCCTTCGAATTGTGCATTACATTTAATTTCTCAGATTAATTTATTTAAAGAAAATTTTTAATACAATCCTATACTATCAAAGTTAATCTTTTCCGATTTTATATATTCCGATTTCCGATATTTATATATTTATCAGAAATATATTCAATATATATTGTATTATTTATATGCATATATGTTATGTATGTCAAATTCTATAATTACAATCATTAATATAATTAATATAATCAATCCATAATCATTAGGTAGAATAAATAGAAAGAGAAAAATAACAGGAATTAACAAGTGAAATATCAGAAATTTTTGCTTTTATAACTTAATGTATCAACCGTATTGTGAATTTAAAATTTGATCAATTATTAACTACTATTTCATATTCTAAATATTTTACATACACATATTTAAAAACTAATATTGTAGAATAGCTATCCAATAGTATTATAAAATTGCTTTCAATTAAATAATTTGAAACTTACAATGTTAATCTTACATTATTAAACTTTATTCGTAATTCTTGTAATTCAACAACTAAATAAAACAAAAAACCAATATATAATAGATGTAATAATGGAATATGTAAAGAAAGTATGTGTATACTTAATGTACATAAATTGTAGTTTGTTTGTCAAAAATTTTATTTAAAGTTATAAGTGTGGAATAGGGATGATAATATATTAGTGTAAGTAACATGGATTAAAATTTTCTATTACTTTTAGTATATAATATTTTGTATGTACATAAAATCTAGAATTTTAAATATTATAATTGTACTTAATTAAAAATGCAAAGCTTAAATTTTTTACTCCTGAAACTTATAAATTCTTACCTACATAACTAGCAATTAAAGCGTAACTATCCGAGGATTAAAAATGCACTCATGTAAATGAAATTGACTATTTCCTTTGTCAAAAAAGAGTACCTGAAAGTAAGGTACTGTAAGCTTGTCTTGCCTCTGACGATTCGATTCGGTTGATTCGAAAAATGGATATTCGCTTCAACACGAGACTCTTCAGATGCTGGGCACGTTCTGCTGCTACCTGCCCATCTTGAATTTTATGATCAGGTGAGGAAGAGAGAAAGACAGAGAGGCAGGAATAAAGAAATAGAGTCACAAGAGTTTATGTATAGCATTGATAAGAATGAAAAAGATGAATGTACTAGATGATAGGTTTTCCGGCACGAGTCTTTGAGAACCTTCATCACCGTTGTACGTGGTGGCATAAAGAAAACTTTCCTTTCCAATATATTGCATATTAGATGCTCATCGTCTTCCTTTTTACATTTTTTTATTTTTTTATTTTTCATATACCGTTCATTATTTCTTTACTTGCTCAATGTAATGTAATATTTAAATACATAAAATTTATGTCAAGTATTATTTACAATCAATAATGAGCTTTTAGGGACCCTTATATTTGTTACGGATAATTAAAAAATCTCATAACTTTAGTCTACTATTTATATACTTTTTTATTGATATAAGAATGTAATTTTTGTTAAAGCTTAAAGCGTTAGGATTATCCTAATGGACATAATTTTCTTTATCATTAGTATTCATAATGTATAACCGGACGAACTGACCATGTTAATTATCCATTGTATAATAATATATAATTAATAGTGTTGCCAATCAATTAGTATTAATTAATGAAACGCTGATTAATGGAACTTCTTTTTTAACCGAAGCCGCATGTATTATTATGTTACCAATTCGCTTGAAATCAATCTAAAATCATATTAATATAATATATCTTATTTAAAATTATACTATTGTCTATAAAAATATCAATTTAAATTCAAATATAAAATTTCAATACTAAGAGTAACGTGTTTATTGAATAGATTTATATTTACCGAAAGATATATGGATTTTTTTAATAAACTAATAAGATTATAATTATTAAGTAACTAGAACAACTTGTACATTTTTTAAAAAATTGATCTTAAATTAATCTTAAGTTATGAAAATAGAAGAAAAATAATTTTGTGCCATTTTTATGAGTTAGTTTATATCTAATATTTGTTATAAAAATTTTAAAGTAAAACATATTTCCAACTTCAGCTAAGAATTTTGAAGTTTCTACTTAAATTTATATGTTATAAATAAAAGAATTTTTGAAGTTTGTACATAAATTTATATGTATAAATAAAAAATTTTATTACTAGCACTTATATTGACAAATATTCGGAAACTTGATCGAATTATTTGTAATATTAGTTATTCAGATAATTTAAAACAATAAAAGAAAAAAGTTTCCTCCAATTTCATATAAAAATTCTTTTTATCTTTATACTTTAAATGTATGTCTTTTTGTATTTTGTAACGCCTATTATTATGAAATACTTGCCTACGTCCCTACATACAACGTAAATAATCAAAATTTTAAGATTGCAGGTAATTACACTGAATTAATTTACTACGAAAAACTACGTTGATCAGTAATCGTCAATCAATTTATAGAATTTCATGAAAGTCTTGATTCAGTTTTTGATTTAGAATACTAAATAATTTACAAATCTAAAATCAATGTACGTATCAAGTAAACAAGAGTGCATAATATTAGAAATTCAAGGTGTAATAAGAGCAGAAGCTCTCGGCGCTTTACGTATGCTTAAAATTTTCCAGCAAATTTCAGTTTACTAAGTTGATTACTGACGTGTAGAATTCCGCTGTGTAAACTTTCCTTCTACCTCACTATATTCCATATATTATTAACTTAAATATAACATACACCAATAGGTGTGTTTTTTTTTTTTTTTTTTTTTTTTTTTTTTTTAGAAAAATAATCCTCGTTACTCTTGAACTTATATGAACTTTTAAATTTTTCTACTTTGGGATCTTCTTTGCTATAGAAATTATTCAGCATTATTATATTATCATTATCGCATATTAAAATATCATAATAAATTAATTAATTGTCTTCGTGGATTAAATTAAATGAATATGCTTGATCTGTAGAATAATCGATAAATATATTATTAATAGTATTTACCGACGAATAGACATATTTATAGGTTAACAAAAATATTTTTTAAAATAAATTAAAATAATATCTTAAATTTGGTGTGTGGAATTATGATTAATTTTTATCTTATTTTTTATCATTTACTCTGCTATTCTTTTTCTTTTGTCTTTAAAATTCTGTTGCTAAATCAATGCTGTTATATTTAAATCGTACAATGTCAATTAATGTGTAATAAAAAAATAATTAACTAGTTATACTTTTTTTTTATATCAACAAATTATAATTTACGTAGTTTCTTCTGATATTGTTATTAAATTATGCATAAAATCATTGAATTTTTTAAGATCATATATACAAAAGCATGTATTGTGCTAATATAAATTATATAGTTAATATTCTTATTATTGTGATATTCCTATTAAATGTTTAATATTGTTTAAAAATTGCATTTGGTGTATTAAGATTTATTTATTATTAGACTAATTTTAATTTGTTACAAAAACAAAATTATACTTATAGTCACTTAAAGCACACAAGTACACCATAAAAGCATAAGAAAAAACTTTCTACCCTCTTAACTATAGATATATTTATTAATTTTCATTAAATGACAAAATATATCTTGGAAAACATTTCATAATTATAATTTTTCATTGTATTTTTATATTGTATGCATATGTGGCATATCTACATATTTACAGTATATATTACGGTAATAATAATAGGTTTAAAAAATGTTCTTAATAACAAAGGTCACAAAATAAAATGCTTAACATAATAATTACAAAATATTTCATTTTTACATTATCTTTTCCATTTTTATTACCCTTTTCGTTAAAAATATAATATTATATAATGATAAATATCTTGGAAAAAGTAAAACAATTTGATATTATTATTATATATATATATATATATATATCATTGCACGTGTGAAAACATACGCATATTTAGAGAAAATTTTATGTTTTATTACCTATTTTAGTATCTATATTGCGTCCAAAAAAAAGTCTCAAGAAAAGAGAAGAGGAAAAATAAGTTCTAACTGAAAAGTGAAACTAATTAAGTCAATTAAGTATCAAAATTCACTTGTACAATATGAAACAATGCATAAGAAATATTATTCAACATTTTCCCTAGAATTTAACATCATTCTTTATTCAAATAAATTAAAGCACACAGAGACACAGACACACACACACACACACACACACACACACACACACATAGCTCATGTCCATAGCTTTAAATTATTATTTAAATACTTTTTCCAATCGTATAAATAATATTAGAATGAATTTTTCTTTTTTAAAATTTATTACATTATAAATTATATCATATTCAAGATTAGAATAAAGATTATAATTTCCAAATTTTTTTTTTAATTAATATTAGTAATGACAAATTATATTGTTTCGTCATAATAGGAACTTTATGCTTAGAAAAATTATGGTACATATGATGTTTACTGTACGTAATGACTAAATGGAGCTTTATTCTATGTATACACTCGTAATGCCAGCCACAAATTCCCAGAATCGACACTCTAATTATGATGTTTATACAAAAAATGCCCAATACTACTACGCAATCAGTAGGAAAAAATGTAAAGCTTACTTTGTAAATGTGAATAATTTAATATCAATTATAAAAGTGCTCATTTTTGACGTTTTGTTGTTATTTTAGTTGAATATTTCAAATACAATAAAAACATGCACGAATTATAAACGTAATGTTAATTTAAAATTATAATATTTTTATAAAAAAATTCAATATACTTATATTGGTATTTGATTATGATTATAAAAAAAAAATTTTTATTTATTCAGTTATAAAAACAATTTGGAATATAAATCATATAAATTAAAATTAAATCTTTTACATTTATTTCCTCAATGTATCAATAATTACTAAAAAATTCATATACAACTTTTAATATTTAAATATTCATATTGTCAAATTATTCGCAGTAAAATAAGTTAACAAAATTAGTGATCAATTCATAGAAAATGTATAATGCCACATAAATGAAAATGTTTTAGTTCAACATGACAAATAAAAAATTTATTTTATCGCAACTGCAAAATTTTATTTCCACAAAATAAATATTAAATTTATTATAATATAGTAATTGTAAATTGTACTATAATTTTACATTCGAGTTGAATAATAGATTATTTCATATGAGGTTTACAAGACATATGTAATGTTATTTTGTAATTTAAAAATTAACTAACAATTGAAACATATGTAATCTTATATCTATTCTCTAATCAAATAATTCTAATTTAATTTAAAAATTCCATTCTAAACTAAACTTATCTAAGCTAAGCCCACTAAGTATGAGTAAAATAATATTCTTTATCTAATATTATTTATCTAAAGTTAAAATAAAATATCTATTGTTACTTATATATAAATATAATTATATTATAAGTTATTCGTACATTCGTACAAGAGATTATAGCCAATTTCATTATATAAAATATTAATTATCATATTCTCTCTATAACCCACTTATTATAATTTCAACTTTGATAAGTACAGTTTAATCTTACATAAATCCTTATTTCGTATACAGATAATCAAATATGTATAAATAATACTTTATCGTATCTTAATGATTTATTATTTATTCGTAAATAATCGTGACTTATTTACTTTAATCTATTTCTTAATCACTCTCATGCTTCTATTAAATGATACAACTTATAATGATGATCGTAAAAATCGTGTTTATTATTGTCGAATTTATTCGTGCAACACTTTGGGCAACTCTCACATAGGAGTGCAAAAAAAAATCGACCATTTAATTGGCAAAAATGAAATAAAAAACTTACTTTCATACGCGTCTAATTGTTTTAAATTTCAAGAATAATTATTTTTTCATTGATATTTTTTTTTTCAAACAAAATTTGAAATCACATCAACTTACTTATTTATTATTTTTATTAGTATTTGTACCAAGAATGTATTAATAGGTCTTTTGTTGTACGTTGAAAAGATTATAAAGAACCAGCATAAAAGCTTTCCTTTTAGTCTTTATATTGTTTAAATTTTGTTTGAGATATTTAATTAGTTCATTTTTCTGTCCATGTTAAACTATCATTGTGTAATATTATTAGATCCCGTGATACTTAAATCTTATCCATGAAGATTTCAAAGGAAATGCATAGTTTTATAATTTATTCGTAACATATATTTTCAACGTTGTGTTATCGAAGAAAAATTAAAGATCGTTTCATATGTCTTAAAAATGGAAGAAAATTACTTCTAATTATCTTATAAAATTAAAAACATAATATTAATTTTAAAATTTGATAAATTGCAAATTTACGAATAAATTGAACAGTCAATACTACAATTAAGACTATCGATAGTAATATTACTCCAGATTATAATTCCAGAAATTAAGATATACGTTAGAAAAGAATGACTATCCTTGGATTCCCTTCGTTATTATCATTAACAATGTCGCTATAAGCGTATCATAAATATTTTTTTAACAATAAAAGTTCGTAGGGACGCTAATTAAAACAGAAAATTTGTCGATTAGCATTAAATTATAAAACTAATATTATTATTAGTTATATGATGGAAAATTATTAAAGATTTTTCTTATTGTAAATGTTAAAATACAACAAATGCTCACATAAATTTCTATTTCGAGCGTATACTATTTAGATCCTATTATTAAAACAAAGTAGTAGTGTAAAATACACACCTCGACCTCGATGTAACTGTCATCGTAAACGTAAAAAAATCATCTGAGAATTCGTTTTTGACTGCTATTTATGTCTCCCTCTTGATTTTTTATTCTTAATTCCTCTTTCTCTTTCTCATTTTATCTCTGTTTTCGTTATCCCAATAAAATATAACATTTTGCGTATATCTATTATGTATTTAAGATAGGCAAATTATTCAATACGTATACGAATTATGAATAATAATAATTTTCACAAAGACTTGTGCTCTCGATATCGTATTTTGATTAAAATCTCGTTGCAAAAGAAAAAATGTAAAGAGAATTATTATTTATATATATATGATTGTAGCTTACTTAAATTTTCAGATTGTTAACGCCAGAGATCATTGAAGCTAAGATATTTTCTATACTTCAAATAGAAAATTTATGTTTCGTATTGTAATGTTGCACATCGACATTTATCTTAACTCATTGAATGTTTAATATTTAGCTTCACTCATATCTAAGAATAGTACGTTCGTTTTATTTTATTATACTTTTCAAAAAAAAAAAAAACTCATAAAATTCAAATAGATATCCTTGACCTTACGACCAATGCTCGAGTATCTCACTTGAAAAAAAGAAGGACAACGTGAAAGATATAAAATTTAAGAGTACCAAAGAGAAAAGTCTTTATTTATGCGATAGCTATATGGTTCTTAAAGTTTGTTGAGCGTGTCATGAAACAGCCACATGAAAGAAAAAGAACATTCGCTCAACGCGGTATCATGATTCCACGAATATGCAAAAAGGTGCATTATAACAGAAACTTTGACACTCTACTTCTTTTAAACACTTGCATAATTTACGAAAGATTGTACTGTAATATAATCGGTACTTTGTTAGTGAGCGATAACCTTTGATTTTATAATCTCCACTTTTAAACGCTAATAAATACAAACCTTCTTTGTTCATGGACAATAGATTATACGTAATAAAGTTAAGCTTATATCAAGGGACGAACTAACGGAACTATTCAGCGTTAAAATTATTAAAAATTAGCGTGATTGAAATTAAATATTTCTTGACAATACATACATACATACATATATATATATATAAGTGCAATTAATCGCTTTGTTATATATTTGTAGAAAAAATGCGAAAATTTTTCGTCGCGGTCCTTCTGAACAAGTGCGAAAAAGTTAATTTAAGTAACAATATAAAACGTATTACATAAAAAGTTTTATCATAATTTTGTCCTACCTTTTCCTTCAAATAAACACATCTCAAACTTTCTTTTCAGGAGAGATGATAAACTCTAGAACACCTTCATACAGTTTTATTATTTCCGTTTGCTTTTTGTACTATTCGCCAAATAGACTCGGAAAATAGTTTAAGCAAAATTTTATGATACCCTATGAATAAAAAAATTTATCTTCCTTTTTTTGTATGTGTGTCCTTCTCTTGCTTATGCCTATTTAAACATTGTATTTTACAATCTTTATCGGTGCAGTAGCAAACTAAACCGCTCTCTCCATATTTTATCTCTAAGAATGCGGTTATGAATCTAGCAAACAAACTTCCCTTATACGTATATAAATCTAAGTACGTTATTTGGTAATACCGCACTATATATATATATATATATATATATATATATATATATATCTTCGTCACACGATAACCCAGCTCAACGGATAGCCAACTAACGTAACTATAAATTATCGCTCATGAATTTAATCGTGATCGCGATTACATTTGCACAATTTCTTCGATTATATCTTTATGCGACTAATGAAGTGTGACAAGTCACCTCCCCCCCCCCCCCCACCCCCCCCGCCAATGTCCCGGTGAAGCCTCGGCCGGCGGAACTCGCGGCGAAGCTCCCGGCGCGCCGGGATTCATCCAGCACGCGTCGTCGCTGAAGAGGGCGCGGCATCCAACACCCCAACCAAGGCCATATATTTTCATGATTTGGGGAAAAGAAATGGAAACCAGTGACTTAAAAAGAAAAGTTGAAGTCCTGCTTATCCTTAACACCCGATAAATTATTGCACAATTTGCTTGTCGATTCATTGCACTGTGCGTCTAATATATACGCTATTGCAAAAACGAAGGAGTTTTTATTATGAGTAGCGAGAAACATGGTTCGCCGAACCTTAATCTCTATAATAAATGAATTTATTCAGTCGTAAATAATTTGTAAATTAAAAAAATTTTAAAAAAAAAAAAAAAAAAAAAAAAAAAAATTTACAAATGGTCTTGCACTCGATGATACTATACACATTGTCAACTAAAGATGAAAAAATGTCAAACGCTATACTAACCTCTCCAACATAAACTAAATATTAAAATCTTGTTGCGCACATATGCATACAAATCAATATTATGGAACACCTCCAAAGATGTCACCAGATAAAGTGTCCTTACAGAAAATTGTCCAAATCGACAGGGTGAATTCAAACTTTTTGCCTCGCAGAAAGATTAATATGTACACAGTCGTGCTCTGTCGTATCTCGAAGCCGCATAAATAAATATTTTATCGAACAGTATTTGTTGTTTCCTTCTCTTTTCTCTGATTCCCATATGTAAAATACATAAAGCGTGAATTCTTAATGCAACACTTTATTATTGTCGTAACATTATATTTATATAATCATAATCGACCGATTATTTATGAATCCATCCATCCTTCATTCACTGACACATCTATATCTTTTTCAATTACAAACTTATTAAACAACAATAATAAGTGATTAAATGACTTACTAGTGCTAAAAATCGACTGATTCACGAAAGATAGAACTGTCATGCTTAATATTAACAAACGTTAATTATTTCCTAATAATATACATAATTAAATTTTATAAAAAAAAAAATCATTATGTGTTTTAATTATTAAAAATTTAACGATACTCAGTCTTTACTTACCGACATTCACTTTGCTTCACTCTAAGCCATTTTTTATAAGTATCAACTATAAGTATCAAATTTGTAAGAAAATTTTTTTAAATATTACCTTCTCCTAACTTTTAATTTGGCTGTCAGTCATTATAAAATATAATATGCCATATAATATAACTAATTCATCTTTTGTCCTGCACTCTCAATATTCATGAAGTCGAGCTTAGTTACATTTTGACTCTTTTACAAAATTAGCTTGATGTATAACAGTTTAAAAATAAACTTTTACGAATTAGTATTAATGCATTATTAATAGAAAACTATAATATAAATATAAATAAAACAAAAAATTATCTACTTCTTTCGCCTCAAAAAAAAAATCAACTCTCTGAAAAAGCACGATATAGTCCTAAAATAAGGAAAAATCGATTAACAATCAAATATCGACTAACCTACAATCAATATAAACATATCTTCAATTGCAGTTTCACCGAAGTTGATGAGACATGTATTTCAAATAAATAGAAACAAAACTATAATTCAAGTATATCTCGTTTGATCAATGCATAGATGGCCACGTACCATACAAACAATATAGGTCAATCATAAAAACAAAAAAAAACAAAGCCAACACGACATGTTAACATCAAAATCCATAAGATTGTTGACAGGTGATTCCTCATGAAATTAGAAAAAATAAAAAAACCTAATCGTCACAAATTCAACTTTTCACAAAGGCTAATTTATACAATTACAAAATATCAAATTTTATATCGGTTTGCTTCATTTTTTCTTTTTCTTTCAATATTTATACAAAAATACAACTGTTTACTTCATTGTAAATTCACAAATTAAAATTTTATATTGAAAAATAATATCCAATAATAATTAAAAATTATAAATTTTCGTTAAAAATTTTGCATGCCCACATTGTTCTTATATATCATATATTTATTAAAGAATAACAAAATTGAAAATAAAAATTCACAAATTCCATTTTATTATGTACTATAGATTCTGTTATTAATTTATACCATTTTATCATTAATTCTTCATTTTTATTATAACCGTATTATTTTGTTGAAAAAACTTTATTAATATTGTTATTGTCGTCAAAAGCAAATAATTCTCAAATGGCAAATATCATTATGATAATTATGACATTTGTTGCAGTTTATTGATATTTACAAATTTCAAAAATCACAATTACTTATGATATATATATATATATATATATATATATCTTAAAAATGTTTAAGTAACATTAATTTCATACAACATCTAGTAGTATCTCATGTAAAAAAAAAAATTATTTAGAAAACATAATTTTTATTAATATATCACGATCTCTTACCGAAATTGAACAGAGCCACAATAAAATAAATACTTCCTTATATTCAGTAATTAAAGCGATCAGCTTCAACAATAATTTCTATTTATGATTTACAGTAAATACTTTTATATATTTACCACGCTCATACCGTGGTTTTCTTACTTCTCATGATTTGGTTCGATCGAAATTATGAGAGAGATTTTCATTATATGCAATAGCACAATAGAATCCAAATTAAATGATTGGATACAATTATGTATAAAGATCGTAATATTCAAGGTGAAGAGTTTAATATGGAGTATTGCTTTCTTCTTAATAAGAAAATTAGAATTATATATATATATATATATATTCATGAGCGCGTATGATAAAATTTACTCAAAGCAATACGTATCCATTTGTTTTAATTAAAAGAATTTAGATAATCATTCCTGTAAATCGATTATCGATTTTTACTAACTTCTAAATGGCTAGTATTTTATGAATATTAAATTAACGCGATACATACATTTATTACCCATTATAAAAAAAACTTACCAGAATAACTTTTACATTCAAGGCAAATACAAATAAGCATAAATTCATTAAATTCATATAAAAATATATGTAAATTTCAGATTATAAAAAGATGATATATAAATAAGATAAATAAAAATTTACAGCCCAAAATAAAATGAGAAGAATGAAAATTTGTTTCTTTTCCTAATACTTGCTGATCTCCTAAACTTTTATAAAATGAAAAATGCATGAAGAAATTTTCAAATAATAAATAAAATAAGTATTGATTTTATAATTAATGTCAAGTAATCTTCACTCTACAATTCCGTATTAAATATATATATATATATATATATATATATTTGTTTTTACCTTTTAAAAAACTTATATATATTTGAGGATATAAAATAAAAAACAAGTTTTACAATCTTATCAGACAATAACTCCAATTCGCTTTCCCAATCTTCAACGCTTTCACTATCATCATCTTTCTCTGATACGCACATGCAAATAAACATGTACGCTTGTACCATGTACAAACACGTCAGACTATGTGTATATGTATTCTATATATTTATATGTATCTCCCTTATTCGTAACGTACTTCGGCTTTTGTGATAGATATAAACTTTTTATAGTTTTTACGAGAGTTACGGGTACGCTTTAAAGGTATCCTTATTCAAATATTTCGACTACTCGTATGATCACACTACGGAATCACGTGCTTTTTAGATTTCTTTATTCCAGTTTATCTAAATTTAAATTTATATCTTTGGAAAGAGAACTTGCACACTTTTTAATAATAAAAATTAAAATCACAATCAAAAATAGGATCCTGCACATTATATTATGAACTATAATTTTACTATTTGTTTGTAGATAATTTATTATACTAATTAATCTTGAATATTGAAAATCCCTTTGAATTAAAAAAAGAAATCATATGATTTTTATTATTTTTTTAAATATTATTATTAATAATTATTGCATCAAAAGATATAGTTTTAAAATATACAAAAACATATAAATATATATAATATATGTAATTATTAAATTGAGTAAATAAATGACATAAATAAAATTTCAATGTAAAATATAAAAATATAAATTTTGTAAAAGTAGGGATATGGTAGTAAAAAATATTTATCATAAAGAAGGTAAATTATATCTTAACGTGAAAATTACAATATTTTACATTAATATTTGGTTTTAATACTTATAATTGTGAATTACATCCTAGCATAAAAATTATATTAAGATGATATATTAAATAAAGTAATTTTATAAAATAAAAGAACAATGTTGACGAAATACAATGAAATAGTTTCCATAAAATATGCACTATGTAAAATCAATTTTTTTTTCTTCGAATGCATTAATACATTAGATTAATAAAATTCAATGACCATACAATTAATTAAAAATAATTATTAAGTTTGTTTTATTTAAATTTATAATTAAATATCGAAACGGTCATTTAAAGTCTATTATAAATAAAATGTAAATCTATTGATTATTTATGAATTATTCCTAAAATTAATTAGCTGCAATAGATTCAATAACACGACAATTAAAGCTAAATATATATATTTACACAACAATAAGTATTTATTTTAAACTATTATTTTAAATTTTATAAATTTTAATTTATTTTATTGCGTATTTTGACTAAATAATAAAACAAAGAAGGATTATATTTTTAATTAGCATTGAATAGTTATAAATAATTAATTACCACTTAAATGAATGCGATCATAAAATTCATTAATCCAATTAAAATCAAATAATCTACTTCAAAGTTTCATATTTTAGAAATAAAATATTCGAATTGAAATATTTTTTTCATTTGCATATTTTATATAAGTTTTAAAAGTTATGCAACTGCAGCCCAATTAAAGCAATTGAATTCGTATAAGTTTTTAATTAATTATTTAGTGAAACATTAATTTTAATAAACTTGTTGTAAATAACCCTTTTCATAAAAAATTTAATAACTTTATTATTGAGAATATTTTTTATTTTTAAAATATTCACTTTTTCATTATACACGAAATAAATTAATTTATTGCACAATTATTGATAGACCTATAGCGATAACCGAATACAAGTAATAAGTATTTTATGAATTTTTGTTTATTAATTATTTATTATTTATGAAAGTAAACATATTTTATTTGTAATACTATACGGAATAATTGATTTATTTTAATCTATGATTGTTTTCCAATGTTCTATTTTCTTTATTTAGTTAAAGACTTTCTTTTTTTATAAACACAAAATATATGATATATACTTATATAATTATAAAATAACTAAATATAAAAACTTTTATTTTCTACAAAATTATCGTTATAGCGTAAGAAGTATAAAAATATTTATATAAAAAAAATTATTAAAGCATGCTAATAATTTATTAAAGACAACCACTCAATATATATCCATGCAGGCTAATAGTGTGTGTGTGCGCGCGCAGGCGCGCACGCGCGCGCGAGCGCGTTCACGTGTGTTAAATTATATGTGCGGATGTATGTGGTTGTGTGTGATATGTATAGCGGCATAATACTGAATAATCGATGATTTATACCCAGTAAATATTTGATATTATCAATGATAATTGTTAAATTCTTAAATGAAGATAGCAATTAAAATCATATAAAATTAATTTAAAGTAAATATTTCATATATTTGAATAAGAAAACAATTTCTTGTTTAATTAGTAATATTATGAATATATTAGTAACGATAAAAGGAAAATATTTTATAAGCACTGACTACAACTACAAAATGAATATTTAAGTTAATCGAACGAATATTTCATATCTCATGTCCTATAAAAATCATAAAATTATAAAAGCTTTATGCATATGTATAAATCGTTTACCATGTCATAAAATAATATTTATGAAGTAAGAAATAATCCTTCGTTTCAATTCTACCTCAGTTCTTCGTATAATCACAAATATTTTAAATAAAATCAATAAGCACTTTAAAATAGAATCCTAATAGATACAGTTTTTTCAACCCAATCAAATCATTCACAAATTATCGAAATACATTGATTGACTTGAAAACTATCAAATAATTGAACTATTACCGAGGAAATTTCGAACAACTTATAATCAAATCTCAAAATCAAGCATCTTAAACAATCGACACCGATTGCGACGCATAATAGTACATTCGGGGTGAGCCAAGACGAGTTGCATCGAAGCGAAACGAGACAAGTGGAGTGCATTGTACCGGGAGAATAAATTAATTTCCAAATTAATTAATGAAAACTTTTGGCTAAATGGTGAGTTCCGATAAGATTGTAAAACTTACGTCGCAAATATGATCCTTATATTGTTAACATTTCACGTGATTTTACATTGAAATTGAAATGCATCTACTGTTGCGAAGATACTAACTTCTAGGATGCGAGTCCTAAAATCTTTAATATAATAAGAACTTTTTATAACTGTTAAAAATTTATATATATATATATATATATATATATATATATATATATATATATATTGATTTTTTAATAATCTATGAATAAGTTAGCCAATGTCGTTATAATAAATAAATGTACGTGAACCCTTTGACTCAAGTTTTTTTAAAAATAAATATAAAAAATGAATTATAAGCTTTTTCATCATAGTAATTGTAATTATCAAATTACGAACAATTTAAACTGGACTAAGAACTCAACATTTTCAATGAATCAATATAGCCATTTAATGACTACGAAATAATAAATTTGCTTACTAAATTATTGCATGTTAATATTATATAAATCGCCACTATTACTTGATTAATATTATTTAATTTTTTTTTATAAATGTCCTCGTTACTTCACCATAATATTATCGTATAAAGTATTGGTTCGTGCAAATCAATAGTTCAGAAAAGAAGTTTGGATATTGCTGAAATCTTTTTCTGACTTCTGCATATATTGAATTACGTAGATTATTTATGTTGGGAATACCAAGTTTAATTAAGTCTCTTTGGAAGCCATTATTTAGTTTGAGCACTGTAAGATTTCAAAAGTACGAATGGTAAGAGTTTAGTCCAACTGAATTTATTTTATTCCTAAAAACATTCTGTAACTTATGAATACGAAAATTTACACACTTTAAAAGGTGATTTTCCGTTTATTACGACTATTTATCAATCTAATTCGACTTATTGTTTCTTTTTTTTTTTACCATTAAACACATTCGAAAAGTACAATGTATTTTTTATAACTGAAAAGTCTATCTTAATAGAGTTTAGTTTCGATTGTGTATTCTTCGATTCTAATACCGTAGGAAATATTTATTTTACATAAATTAATTCCATATCGAAAAGTATTAAGTAAATAATCCTTTTTAGAATGCTACAAATACATGCAAGAGTCAATATTAAAATTCACTAGTAAATATTTAAAAGTGACATTAAATATATCATAATTTGTCTTACAAAACCATATCTATTATATTTTATTGTTTAAAATATAACATTTTATCAATGAAAATAATCTCATATGGTTAACTAAATCAAATTGTTACAGTCAATGGAACGGAAATAAAACTATTGCCATTTTAGGGAAGAATTTAAAATAAACTCCAAATTGAATTGATTCTAGTCGTTTTCCCAATTAACTCTTCATTTTTCTTATTAACTCCCAAAAAAAAAAAAAAACAATGTTTTGACTATTTGACGCTTAAATTAACCTTTTATTAACTGCAGAATAAACTATATTTTTATTGATATAGGCTTCAATTTATTCGAGCAAAAAATAAAAAAAAATCCTGAGCATAGCTTATATTAATAGTAATTTTCATTATAAGCATGATAAAATATAGATTTTAATTGGCCAAAATTTCCAATTTAAACATAATAATTCTTTTACACTAATAAGAGAAAATTTTCAAATAATTACAAAAATTTGAAAATTTTTTTTCGATTACCAAAATATTCAAGAATTTTCGAAATTTGGTTTTTCATTTTAAGGCATTGAACTTATTAATTATTAATAAATCATAAATATTATTTTAAGCAATTTGCATGAAAACCGTGATAAAATTACATCACTTTTACAGTAGGGAGAAAGTCCTTTTATCATAAGAATAAAAAATATATATAACAAAATATATAACATGAATATGTTTTAATATTCATTAAATATTTTAAAATTGTTAACGCCATAAATTTTTATAGTAAATACTTAAAACACCTTATAGTTTTTTAAACGATATTAATAATTTATCAATATGTATTAATGACGTTTAAACGCTGCAGCAAATACTAATATAATGATATATATATATATATATATAGATAGATATATATATATATATAGATCGTATGTCAATCATAAGGATAGTAAAAGATTTAGCAGAGTCAATGTTAAACAACATTAATATTGCAAATAGTATTAGCAAAAAGTAATTAATATGTACGATTGGCAACGATAATTATTCGTGAGTGTGAATTTGGGAGGCAAAGCAACGTTTACAATTTTCATGAAATATTGCCTAAAATATGCTCGCATTAATAATGCCAATAATAGCAGTTAGTACTATATATAAAATCAATAAAAATAATAGTTCATTTATAAATTATAAATTTTTATAGGCAAATACCAAAAGTTAGTCCTTACACGCAAACAACTCACGAATCTCTTTTAATATCAAGTCTAGTTTAAGCTTATATTACAATGTGCTTTAGTAACGATTATACTATGAACTTTATCATTTCAATTCAAATTAGTGGGAAATACCTTTTTAATGTTAGATATAAATCTTGCTCTGCGAGTGAAAATTAAATAATGTAGCGATTCTTATACGATCCTATGAATTGGAAAATTTTTGAAAATATATTAATCACAAATATTGTAAGTGTTTTTGAAGGAAGACATTAAACTGTTTCGTTCATTTATGTTTCAATTAGATATTAATTTTATAGCATTGAACATTTCTTATTTTAAAGAATCGTAAAAGAATGATAAATTAATAATATGAAATTCGACAATATATATTTATTCAAATCAATGTATTATCTAAAATTACAGTCATGATTCTATTTTGTTTGACACGTTCATAAACAATCAAAATAGGATAAATGACGATAAATGATTAATTAACAATACTAATGTTATTTATAATTTTTATAATATTTATTATAATATGTTACTTATAATGTTATTTACAAATTATAGAAATATATCAACAAAATGCTCCCAAGCATTTAATTCTTTAATAATTTCAGCAAATAAAAATACAACTACCAAATTTCCTTCCTTCATAAACGTAAAAGAACAGTAAGGCATTTTTTTAATAAATAATTGTAATTGAATTGTCAAATTGTCAATTTACGGATATTTAATTTATTCCTATTTATTATGACGAAATAAATAAGGCAATGATATATATAAATAATTTTTATGTATTTAAAAGAAATACGAAGAAAAAAAAATATAATAAAAGTACAGGATCATCATTTGATGTACTAAAAATAAAGGAAAGTACACAAATAAAGTGAAGAAGTAAACCGAGATAAGAAGACAATAAATTAGATAAAAGGAATATCAAATCCAAATGTAGTATGATATAATATGAAAAAATGAAAAGAAAATGTCAATCCAATATTTTACAACAGCAAATGGTATCTGGAGTACAATACATTAGCTAAATTCACACATGCAATATCATTTAGCATAATTGATAAATAATATATATATATATATATATGTGTGTGTGTATATATAACGATAAAATGATTTTGTCTGTTAAACTTATTTTAAAGTTATTCATATTCATAAAAAAAAAATCACATTTCAAGCCTGGCAATATATTAACTATGTCAATTAATTCTAAAGAACTGAGTATTAAATATTTTATTAAACATATCATTGAAAGTGAATGCGGATACTCCTGAACATTTATTAAAAAAAAAAAAAAAAAATTATAAATTGCTTAACTGGATAACTCAATAATATAATAATAATAATCTACATTCTTATATACTTTAATTGAACGCTGTTGATGTCGATTGTTATTTCAATAAATAAATCTATTGCATAATAAATATATAAGAAATTCGCACACACACACATATATATATATATATATATATCGTAAAATTGATGAAATAAATCTTGTAGATAATTAATAATTTACATTCGATAAAAATATGTTTACTTTTTGCTATTTTAATTTGCAACAATAGCATAAAATTATGGTATTCGAAAGTGAAACAGATTTATTCACGATCAGAAAGACTATAAACTCATAAAGCTGCCCATACATAAACAATTAATTAATGTGTACTATTGTGACCCATGTAACAACAATGACTAATTGCAGCAATAATATAAATCATTTACATTTGCAACTTTGAAAAATGGAATATGAGTAAAATTAATATTAATTTTTCAAAAAATCGATAATTCTATATAATTTAAGGAAAACAATGGCCAAAAAAAAATGATATTATCATTATCATAATAACAAGTGGTTTTATAAAAATCCGCATAATTACTAATAATAATTCATTGAAGATTTTAATACAAAATAGTCATCGTTATTCAAGGTATTGAATGTACAAACAATGGATAGAAGAAATATATGTACACTTTTGTTTATTTTCTTGTATAATTGAAATTATGAAGTCCATGATCAGATTTATAGTTGCTTATAAATTTTATATAAACGAGATAACCACTGCACATCGCTTTATAAATGACCGAGAGCTTTCTCGCGCAGCATTTGTATTCTAAATGTTCAATAAGATCGTCATTGACAACGGCATACACTTCATAATTCAAAACTATCACGAGCAGCCGCACTGTTTACCACTTAACAATGTATTCTCATCGATGAGCGTGCGATTAGGAGTGCGCGATAAAAATTTATCATCAATCTTACCTATATTTACCATAAATGGTCATGAGCAATAGTGAATCACGAGTAAAAAAATCCAAAGCCAAAAATCAATATCCGCGAGGGTCATTTTCTCCTACCGCCTTATTAATACAAATTCAAATTGAATGAAGTTAATTACGAAATCTGCATATCGTGCACTCGATTGCAAAAATATGCCTAGCGACGTACTTGTGTGTGTGTCCATGAGTCTCTTTCGGATATTGATAAGCGCGCGCGCGCGCTTGCACGTGTGCGCTGCGAGGATGAGTTGGCGGGTGCTTGGCGTGGCGGTGAGGTGGGTGAGGTGGTGAGGGGAGGGAATGGAGTGAGGTAATGAGAGTGTAAGGGAGGAAGGGAGTATGGGGTGGATGGGTGGGTGGGTGGAAGGGAGAAGCTCACACTGAGAAGAAAACGATGTGGGTGTTAGTGCATTGTGAAACAAAGGCGAATCGACGACCCCCGCATATAAAACACGCGGCCGTGCGCGATGGCAGTAAAGGCGTCGGCAATGAAACTTCCTCGCTCGACGAGTTCATAAGGATAACGACGGGATGAAGATGAAGTGTTCATTCGGGAGTTTCGTTTATACTTGAGAGTGATGGAAAGTGTATTATAGCAGAGGCATCAATTCTGTCACATACGTCCGACGAACATTAATTTTTAATTGAATTGTAAAATTGATGATTGCAAGTGCATCATCTCTATGATAATAGAGATACTCTCCATGATAATGTTAAATTGTATTGTTATAGAGTGTTTCAATGATAAATTGAAGGTCGTAGAAATTACAGGATTATTAAATAGTTGAGTGAGCTATGCAATAAGGATATTTTTTCAACTATGTGAATAGGAAAAGGAAGGTATTAAATACGTCTAAAAGGTAAATCAGCCAAGGAACGAGCTATCCGGGCAGGCAATTATTAGTAATTATCTCGAGAAACATTTTTGCTAACCGGAGAAATAAGGACTTTTATATCCTAATAGTTTCTCGGATAATCGTAAAAAAATAACGAATAATCACTTGCACATTATTAATATTATTTTATAAATGCAATCGTTCTTATAAAATAAAATCCTTTAAGCTATTTATATTTTATAATAAGAATTTTAAATATGAAAATATGTGATTCATTAGAATAATTATTTTTGTAAAATAATATCGATATATGATGCAATAATAAATAATAATGCTTAGAATATGTAATAATATAGTGATTTAAAAATTACGGAGATATATTCGGACTGCAAGATCAATGTATACATATTATAATGACTTAATGATTTTTTATGTAAACTAATATGGAGCAAAGAAAAATTAAAATGAACTCTTTAATTTATCTTTACTTGAACTCGTAAATCGCGAAATTCGATTAAGATAGAGCGAAAAGCCTAGAAAAAAAATTGAACGTTGAAGCTCTTAACTTAAAGACATTTCAAAATGCTTAAGAGAAAGAAGTGAGTTTCATTAAAACGGCGTAAACTTTCTTTTTTATGATTCTTTCGAAGCTTAGGTTACTCGCCACTGTATACGTTATATTACGCAAGACTTTTGTTTTGCCCATGAACTGTTCGAGAATTTGATAAGGTTATCAAATTTCCATACTAGCTGAAGTGTCAAAACGAAGAGAAACATTTTTGCATGTAAGTTTGGATGTAAATTGAAACGGTCCCACTTAAATATTCATAGTCGAGAATATAAGAGTGTATAAGTCGTGAAAAAAAAAAAAGGAAAATAAATTACTTTAGTAATTGAAATTATCAGATTCTTTACTTCAATATAATATAGCAATCACGAACCATTTAAAGAAAATTATACTATTTATTTAAATAATGTTCTTTGTTTATTAAATGCAAACTATATTACTGCGTAATTGGATTATAAAGATTTTAAGTAATATAATATAATGGGTATCGTGATAGAATTCTCGAAGAAAAATAACTTGAAAGTTCATATATTTAATATAAATATAATAATTAAGTATACTTAAATATTTATAAATAAAAACAATTTTTATTTTAGCATATTTGTTGTAGAAATTGAGTGATTTGTACGCGAATCGAGAAAGAAAAGTTATCATAATTCGTTGTCGCAAAACCTTAAATTCCCATAGACTACATAAAAAAATATAAATATAAGTGTAAAAATAGAAAAAACTATAAATTATAAAAATTGTCGTGAATAACTTTTGCTTAGATTATTCTTTACTTTCCTTCTCATTCTTAGAAAAATTTTAACGATCGTTAATATAAAATTATCTTTATGTTGTACAATGAAAGAAGTAAATAAAATGTACAGACTAATGTTTCTAATTTGTTATCATGATAATTTATAAGTTATATTTGATATACAAATAACCATTGGATTTCTATAAAATATATCTTACTAAAATATTTTTTTATTCTTGTTTTTTATCATGAAAATTGAAATTTTAAAAAAGATTTTGGCACTTAATTTGCCTAAAACTGCAACTATTACTTGATACAATAAATAAATTTCTTATAACACTGTATAATATAAATGCAGATTTGGATTATCCAATTTTAAATTATAATTAAAAAAGATTCTTATTTTTGTAAATGTGCACATTAAAACTTTAGATAATGTTAATAAGCATAAACTTCAAAATCTTCAAAATAAAGTTCACCTAACGATCAAATTCACGCTTTTCCTTAGTTAATATAGGAAGAATTTTGTAAATAAAAATATTTATGAGTATAGATATGAGTAATTTTAACAACATATCAAAAGAATAACTGAAATACATAAACTTAAATATACGTGATATATACTTTTCGCATTTTTAGAATTTCATAATAGCCATTTTTAAAGTAGTAGAATTATAATGATCAAAGTTAAAAATTGTGGAATAAGCTATAAAATAATGTTAAATGCATTTATTGATGTAAAAAATTATCTACATTTATCAAGCACTTAGTTCCGTTAGATCCAAATTAATTAAATTTTCGATTATATATATATATATATATATATACTCTAATCAATCAAGAATTAATAAAAATTGTGATTTTATTATTTATCTTGAAAATAATATGGAGTAATTGTATGCTGAGTATATATTGATATTATGAATAAATGTCTGTTGATAAATTGATAATTATAATGTATGTACGTGAATATAGAAAGATCATTAAACGGAAATTAGATTGAATAATTGATATTAAAAGAAGAAAAAAAATTCCTATTTGAAAGTCAATCAATTATCCTTAAGATGTACGTAGATATTAGGATAGTTGTGTAAAAATATTCGCCAGTAAACAATTTATTGAATTTAAATTGACTGTTGATATTGAAAAGTTGTAATTTAGCCGTAAATAAAATTAGCGTTAAACTTTGCAAGAATATCATAAAATGCCTTTGAGAAATTATTCTTCTTCATAATGTGAGGGGTTTTACAGTGACAAACAGAGAAAGAGAAAGGCCCTCTACATGCAACATATAATTCTGTTTTAAAATCCTTCCCTCTCGCGTGCCAAATTCCTTCGGACGGATACTCCCTGCATGCTCCTCGGCATAGTCAGGAATCCTCGAAATACCCCCGGAAACAATAGCTTTTTCATTACGTGCAATAAACGGCCTTTGTTAAAATTATTTTTCTCGTTAACGCAGTCCAAACAGATGTCGGCAATGGCGTTACAAGCCGGAATCAAACATAACGTCGGGGGCGATGTATACAGCGTGAGCAAAACATTATCCTGTCAAAATAATTTTCACCATCGAGCGGCCGAGACGAAACCTGGTGGCGTTAAGGTCGCCTGGATAACTAACGCCGCGAACAACACGCAGCACGAACCGAGGAGAGGCGGGAAAAGGCACGCATTGATCGAGCAATTGAAGCTTTATTGCGACAACTCGAGTCTCGCTGGCTACAAGTACATCACGCAGATCGAGCGCACGTGGTTCGAGAGGTAAATACAGAGTCGCACAGTTTCGCTTTAACAGGGATTAGACGGATTTTTTGGAATCTCGATCGATGCACTCGTGATATAACTTAATCCGTTCAGTCCAAGCTTATAGGAGCAATTGAATTGGGAAATTTATAGATCGCATTCGTTCAGATTGTAGATAAATATTCGCACCTCCAAAGCGAAGAGCCGGCAAAATATCATACTCTAGTAGTATATTGTCACATTCTGGTTTTAACTGTAATTTTTCTGTAATTCTTCATTGGCATATTGCAAATTTCTTTTATATAAACAATACAAATTTTGCGCTACCAGACAGCTCTTGTTCTTCAAGCTAAGATATTTTACGTTTACTGAATACTATGAGCTAATAAATAATATATCGTGCACTTACATTTAGATGTTTTTCCAATATCCATAAAAATAAAAAATATGAATATATTGCGTACATCACATGGGCCATAAACTTGCAGAGTATATTAATAAATCAAAAAGTAACACACTGTAAATTAAAATCTATGATAAAATAATTTTATATATGCATTAACAAGGGAATGAAAGTGACGATACTCGTCGAATGCACTGAATGGATAATTTTTCATATATCACATAATGTTAAGATTCGAAATTTTGAAAATATTCTTACGCTATAATTCTTAAATATGCAGAATCGTCGATTAACTGAATATTTCAATTAAGTATTTTAATGTATTTATATTAACGAAAATACTAACAAATTTTCTGTTAATTGAACATCAGTTAATTTATTAGTGCATTTTTTTTACAATTTATGATTTCACTTTTTGTTTATTGCTCTTCGGTAATTCAATTATTTTAATAATAAGACATATTGATGAAATGAAAAAAATTTTAAAGCCCAATGTTTATTTAAAAATTCTGAAATTTATCGAATAGATGAAAGTTTTTTCCTTTATATTCAAATAATTTTTACCACACTTTAACAAGTTTTGTGACGAATAGTTCCATTTTTATCGTTAACTTTATATTAGTTAAATTATCAAAATTTCAATAACAAAAATTACATAGTTAATAAATTAACTAAAGGGTTTTCAAAAAAAAAAAAAAAAAAAAAAAAAAAAAAAAAATTTTAAAAAAAAAAAAAAAAAAAAAAAAAAGAAACTTTCAAAAAAATCGAAAACAAATCATTAAAAGATAATTTATAATATTATCAATTTTTTTTAAAAACAGTAAGTAATAATTAACAACCTAATAAAATACTATACTACTATAATTAATTTCTTCTATAGTTGTTGTTGAGAAACTTATTGTAACAACAAAAGATTCAATAAATAACAATCGTAAAACAATGTTTGAACAAGCACGATAACATAATTAACTATTAACTAATAAATGACTAATATTAAGCCTAATAATTATTTCCTTATTCAAACTATTCTATCTTCGTATAATAAATATTTAACTCTTAAAAAATAAAGATCAGATAAATTTGTTGTTATTTATTTCTTATACAAGGTAAAAAAATTTTAAACTTGGACTTGTGGAATGAATTTTAATAATCAAGATATACTATGAAATTCACTTAGAGTCAAGTTTCGACATCAAAAACTTTATAAATGTACATTAATTATCTTTATATTCTTTGAATTTAGTGTCTGTGTATTAATTCAAAATAATAAATAAATGGGATATTTTTTCAAGATTAAAGTTTTACATAACAAATCTATCAAAATTTAAAAAATTTTATCTTCATTTTTAATTATTATTTACTATAATTAGTATTACAGCATTATTTAGGATAATATTTTGATAATAGAAATGAATTATATATTGTTTTTAGTAAATTAAGTAATTTTTTTATAAGAATAAAACTTTTTTATGCGAAATACTTTAATAACTTATGATGACATAAGATTTTAAATGACATATTAATTTTATCCCATTAAACTTTAATATCGATCTACGATACTTTTCATTAACTGTCAAATAACATTCAACAATAACAATAATACGACGATTTATCGTAATGAACAATAAAAATCCAGCGAAAAGCAGTATTTTAAAATATATACGTCAAGATTTTGACCTCGAAAAATCGTCACAAAGAGGGAATTTATAATTTGGCATACATTCAACTAGTGTAATCAATAAGTTAGAAGTCAAAGCTTCCAACTTTCATTTGCTTCAAATGTCTACCTTCGAGATATGAACGCTGTAGGCTGCCGCTCTACAAGTGAAAAAAGTATCGTCGTGAAAAACCGATGGCATACGAGTGATAAATCGGCTTTAAATCTGTAGTCTCCACTCCCCCCCCCTCCCTCCCACCATCCCTCCCTCCCTTCCTCCCGCCCCGCCGCCTCGCCCCATAGCCGTCCAACCATACCACTCGCCCTCCCCTTCTCGTCATCTCTCGCTCACTCTCCGATTTAAAGTAGGTGGAAGAGAAAGAGTAAGCTAACATGGGAGATAAAATGAGATGCTAGCATATGTAGACGTGAGTATTTTTTCGAAATTTAATCTCGCGAATCGGGCAGAACTTTCATCTTTCTCGTCACGTCAGGAGGAGCACTTCGCTCACTCATGCGCTCTATATTGACAAACGTGAGTCATCCATTCTTCCATCATCTTCCTATACACTAATTAAGTTGGCTGTTTTTTGTTTTTGTTTTTTGTGTTTTTTTTTTTTTTATATATTTAAGTTTCTATTCCTGCTCCTATAAATATCTCTATTCCGGATTTTGAACTTTAGCATGCATTATCATCGAGCAACTAGGCACGCGAGAGTGAACATCGGAGGAGAAAAGAAGCATCTGCAGCACAACGATGAGGAAACTGATGGAGAGGATCGGAACAATCCTTGAGCAGACGAAAAACCGAGCGTAGATTTCACATTTATGCGTTGTAAATCAAGTGTCTCAGTATATAGATCATCTCTTTTTTTTTTCACTACAGTTGAATAATGTAACCCTTCTCGGTGAAAACGAATTGCAGCTTAAAAACTGAATTCATGTTTATAATAATGTAACTTGAAAAACATAATTTACGCCTACACTCAAAGTACGTATATATGCAATTTAGAGATCTTAGTGTCAAAGCGATACAACTTGATAAAATAGATCGTTACATAAACAATGCATTATGAAGTGGCTTCATCGAAACTCAAGTTTAATCGATCTATTTGCAAATAATATGTTTTTTAATTGTATTTTATTTAATTGTCGTTTATATAAATAAATAAATGCGTATATATTGATATTGATATCATTCGATTGCTTTATACTTACGTTTATATTGGAAATGATTTCACAACATTTAGTTATTTCTTTAAAAAATACATAATTTTATAACATTAAAATATTTCATTAAAAAATGTTGCTTGCGTTTTAAAATCACATCATCATATAGAAATACAAAATACTTTATTATTTTTAAAAGTACATAAGATATTAGTCAATTCTGTTGCAACAAATGATCATTAAAAGAAAATATATTTTCTTATCTCTAAGTTACATTATCTTCAACTCTTAGTATCGAACTTCTAATTTTAAATACTACAGCACTTTGAAACTATTTCATAAAAAGTAATTTTATTATTCAATTGATAAAATTAATAAAGTAATGTTTTTTTTTTTTTTTTTTTTTTTTTTTTTTTTTTTTTTTTGAATACAGGGATTAATAATTTTTAATGAAATAATTTAACAAATTGGAAATACAACCTATGACAGTAAAATAAATTTGTTGAAACTATTTAACTATTTAATAAATAAATTTACACACAAAGGTAGGCGCCTAAATTGAAAAATAACTTTAAATGGAAAGTAGATTGATAAAACGATTAAATATAAATAATGTTGAAATTCTATTAAATTAGTGTTTAATTTATAATTCTTTTAATAATTAAATATTTAAATTTTCTATGATAAACTACTTTTTATATTATTATTTATCAAAAACTTATTTTACACTATCTCAGCTCGATAAAGATGTTGGTTGACATACAACTGTATTTTCAACAAATGAGATTACTAATTTTTTTTCCTATATTATACTCCAAGTACCTTCAGCACACCAAGAAATCCCCATAAAATTTGCATCGACTCTCTACAGAGTCTATCTGCGAATCAATATTTGTATTATTTCTGGAACTTCTATTTTATTTTCATCTCTCCTAGATCCCGCTTTTCACTACGTAGGAAAGGATTTGCAATAAACCATAAGCGGGACTCTGGGACAGTCACTTTTCATAATTCAAGGCAGGAACAAGTAAAAAGTAAATCAAACGAGAAAATTGAGATTACACTGGTGGTGAAGTTATATAGAACAATATTATATTAATGCAATATGTGATTATCGAGATATTTTAGAAATTCTTTTTAAAAAATCGCTAACTACCTGAAAACAGTTAAGAGCTAGAATATATTGTTAAAAGTAGTATGAAGCAACTTGTAAAATGACAAAAGAACAAAGAGAAAAATAAAAGATAAAAATTAAATCGTCAGAACGAACGAGGAAATATCAAGAAATGAAAAAAAAAATATATATCGTAAACGAGAATATATATTATATGATTACTACAGATGAAATTGTAGACAATAAAATGAAAATAATGTAACTATCATTATCCGTTACAAAAGAAATATGCGATTTTATCGATTGTATTGAAACAGCCACGAAGAATGTACAAAATTGAAATCGAACAAAAAATTTGTGAAAAGGCTGAATGTAAAATATAATTTTGTAATATATTCTGTGCGTCAATGCTGACGAATTTAAAAAAAAAAAAAAAAAAAAAAAAAAAAATACTTTTTCCCAAATAAAGCTATTAACACAGCAAATACCTAAAATCAAAAGAACTATCAAAAATAGCAAAATAGAAAAATAGAAAAATATTATATAAATGGTATATAATCGATAAATACTAACAAAGCTAAATTAAAATTAAAGAATTGTGCCAAATAATCGAACTTTTCATCTTTAACTAATAATTCAGAAAAATATCTGTCTTAAATCGAGCAAGGAAAGACCATTCATCTCTCTATTCGCTTCCCTTTAGGCTTTAGGACGTTATTTAATCTGCCATTGCAAATGTTAGGAAGCTATTTAATCTACCATTCTTAGGACTTGAAACGCTAAATAATCCACCTCCCCAAGGTCTAAGGATGCTGTTTAATCTGCCCTACGCTTGGCCTCCTAACTATAATAGCTTAACCCTGTAATTTTCATTGATTTTTCTTTATTCGCTTGTAATGCCGCTTTGCCTCTGACTAACATCTCTCTTTAATTGTAAATGCACCACTAGATTCCTGCTCGTTAAATATAGGATGGGGGGGGGGGGAGCGAAAATTCATAAAATGAATAAATTAGCACATGAAACATAAAACATATAGTGAAAATTTTCTCATTCATATTTAACAAATAATTTATTGACTTTTTGCTATTAGATATTTGATATTGCAAGTAATTACACGCTAAAACACAAAGTTTTATCTCCATTATACGCAAGGCAAATTACTCTGCATATATTTTTTAATCATAAATATTAAATATATTGAATTAAATAAACAATTCAAAATTTCATTCTGATTTTTAGAATAATGTGGATCTTCTTACATATAATAATGATTTGTGCGTTGGGAGCAATAATTTGGAATGTTTTGCAAGATTTTAAGAATTCACCTGTGGTTACTATAGTCGACTCTGATCACTACCCATCGAATCTTCTGGACTTTCCTGGTAATAAATTTATTAATCGAATAACTAAACAATAATTATTCATATTGACTTATAGTTTAAAGATAAAAAATCTTATGAGTAAATTGAATAAATTAATATAATACGTAAATGCTTTTAAATAAACTCGTTGCTTCGTACAATTTGTATAATTTCAAGGTTTCGTTTTTTTATTTTTATTTTTTATTATTATTACATCGATTGAAAATATAAGATGAATTTCTAATACGAACAAACGTATTTTAAAGGTTAAAAATCAAAGTTGGCTTATCGCAAATTCTCCTTTTCACGAGTCAGCGGGTCAGAAAAACCGATTTCCGGATCATATTCGGAGAACGTTTGTTTAGTAAGCTTTCCTGTGTTCACGTGATAACCCATAAAAGCAATTTTCATATACGTTAAAAATTAATATTTTTAGATAAAAATTCATACGATTCTTAATTAACTTAAATAGCGAAATTATTTTGTCACTAAGCTCATGTTAACAACAACTTTTATGAAATTGAGAAATCTTTAACTGTACTGTAATTATAAGCTTATTTCATTGAATAATATAAGAAATACGATAATACATAAATATAATGAAACTTTATTTATATATCGAGACGATACGCGTCTAAATTGATGTTAACCGACGTCTATATATGATTAAATTTAAAAAGCATTTGCTACGTTCTTATTAAGTAAAAATCTTCGATATTAATTGTTACATATTTGTTTAATCTTGGGCTAATAAATTTAATAAACAAATTTCTTAAACGATGAATTATATATTCATACTAAAATTTATTTCCCTTCACTAAAATGTGTTAACATTACATTATCAACTTCAAATATCGCTCCGTAAATAAAAAAAAAAAAAGCTCCGCGTTAAATTTGGAAAAGTTCAAGAAAGTTTATTTCTATTCTTAAATTAATTCTACAGAGTGTTACAGAATGTCAATAAATGCTCATTTTTTACTTATGTTCTATTTTTAGTTCTTTCATTTGAAAATTCTAATTGAACGAAAAATATAATAAGCATTAAAAAACTAATGATAAATATGTCATGAGAAATTATACACTTGAAATCTAATAGTATTTTACGATATAATAACAAATAAAGTTATCCTCATATTATTTGACTAAAAATTGATATTAGAATATTTTCATCAAATATCTATGTTAAATGATAAAAGAAAAATGAAAATAAAAACTATAAATATTAAATTTAATGTAATAAGTTTAATAATTAAAATCCAAAGTATTCGTTATCAGTCACGTATATGTATAGATGTTTAAAAAAATTTGTCGACATCGATTACTTTTTATTGATTTTGTATTTATAAGATAATTGTAATCAGTTTTTCCCTAGTTAATCGACGTATTTATATCTATTTTTAAGCGATATCAGTGTGCAGCATCAACCGCATCAGTCAAAAAGCTGCAATGAAGCTCGCCGAACAACTGTAAGCACAAATACGAATTTGAATTATATCGTATAGATCATGACCGAACTTTTGGTAGGCTAATTGAATTTTAAAGTGTATAACTTTCAGTCGATTGAATCAATTATCTCCGACTGCACTAATTACTTTTTTTTGTTTACGAGAAAGCGCTTCTTATATATCTGCTAGAAATTCACAAATATGACACTTTCGTTAATTGAAATATCACTACGATCCGCTATTTAAAAATCAATTGTTGATTAAAATAATAACAGTACAAAATTAAAGTCCCATACATTTTCACAGCAACCCCTTTATTATTGATAAAAAATATTTTAATTGTATCCAAAAACTGGAACATTTTCACTTAGGAAAACACATATAAATAATAAAAACGGTAATTGAAAATTACATGAGCAATAAAAACATTTAAAATACAATTGAAGGGACTTTTTTGGTAAAAAGTAACTGTAAATATTGAGAAAAATAATAATAATAATAAAACGTACTGAGTTGTATAAACCATTTAATATTCATTGTGAGCTTAATTTTTTTTTTCTTATTAACTATTTTGCACTTTGTATAAGATACAGAATGTATTATAATTAAGCCAGAAAAAAATGAATAAATTATAAATAATGAACAAACGTAAAACTAGAGAGGTAGTACTTTCAATTATCAGAATTTCAGAAAATAATATTAGAATAATTCACCAATAAAATAAGAAAATAATTTAAACGTAATAGTGTTAAATACGGGCAAATTTAATTTCAATTTCAATATAATAAATTTCCTATCATTGTCTCATTGGCAAAATTGAATCTCATTATAATACAAATTGCGCAAGAATAATGACAAAAAAATTGTTATATTATTTAGTAGCAAACATTACCAATGAAAAAAACATTTCAAATAATTAATTATAAATTTTAGTAACTCAAATGTATATTCTCGTACTAACTTGATGTATTAAACATGGAATATTTTTTTAATTCGTTAAACTGTCTGAAGAGTGCCGTATCATTTCTATTAAAAGCATTTTAAACTAAAACACAAATTGAAATTCTTGTTTTGAATTTGGCTACCTGCACATTATAAATTTGCTCTTATATTAATCTGAATAATCTTTAAAGTAAAGTAATTTATTTATCCATAAAACAGTATGCAAATTAGTGTTGATTGCGCAATATCTCTAGCAGCGTACAAATTTCATATATTAATGAATTATATATAATAACTTCTAAATTTACATTTACATTGTTATATTAACAGAAGAATAGAATTTTGAAAAATTATCCTTAAATTTGTTTCTATACTAAATATTGAAATTCATATCATTATATTAGTAATAGCGAGTATAATACATCGATATATAATACAATTTTCATGATAAAATAATCGTAGAAATTAAATTGGGCAATCACATTTTATTACACATTTGTATTAATAATCTTTTCCAATTAATTTATACAATCACAGGACTTATTCAAAGTGTGAACACTTCTATCTATCTCCTAGCTAAATCATGCCTCTAAGATTAAAATCGATAGATAAAATACTATCGAATCGTTTAGATTTGCAGAATCTTGCGATCCCAATGACATTCCAATTATACTCTGCCGATAATTACCGAACATACCCGACTCATAAGAAATATATTTACTGTCCGACTGTAATATCCACATCGTGCACTTATTAAATGAAACGTGAATATTTAAAATGAATATAAAGCATTTTAAGACTTAATGGGGGAAAAAAAAAACTTAATCAATTCGGGCATTAGATAACGCTAAATAGTAGACGTCTATACGTATCCACAACGTTGATCACTTAATGAAGCAGCGATTCTTCAAATAATGCGTATAAATTTTTAGAATTCGAGCACTCTCCATGCTTAGTCAATGGTCATTGTGAAGAGCAAACAATGAGCATCCATCCATACGCGGAGCAAGGAGGGAAAGTGCCGATAAAAGTATGAAAACTAGGAGAATGTGGGTAAACAGAGGGACTGAGGGAATTTCAATTGGTGCGAGCTCTCATGCAATGCAGCAGCCACGCGGGCGCGCGCGCGATAAATATTTGGAAATGCGATTTGTACACGCTGACCGCATAATTGTGAGCACGGGCGCATACATTTTAACGGCTCGGTACTGGCGGCCATGTTTGTACGTTGTGCCTGTCGTAACGCGCATACGCGCACCCCCGCACGCGTCAGAAAGCCAAAGTAAATCACAGAGTAACACAATGAACTCGGCAGGTATTCCAGTTCTGCTCCCGTGGCCCCGTGCACCCATTGTTTGCTACTCGACAGCATTATTAACCATGGCTCGGTGCGGGGGGGGGGTGGGGGGGGGGGGGGGGGGGGGGGGGGGGGGGTAGAGGGTGGTATAGGGGTTGCGATGGCGTAGAGGACCAGTTCAAAAAAAAGAAAAAGTTCTTTTGGAAGCAGAGGGACACGGAATGTCGCTTGCAATTACCTCGCATTCACTGTCTTCTTTCATTTCTCAAATTCTCGAGCTTTTTAGACTTTGACCGGAATCTAATGGAATAATTACACAGTAGTGACAATTTTCATTTTTCAGCTTAGCCATTGCAAATATACAGGCGTATATACGTAACACGTGTGCGAAGTATTTCAAATTAAATAATTTTCATCAATTTATAATAATCTTTTAATTACATCGGGCATGCAAACACGTACGCATGAACAAATTTACACTATTCTCCTACTCAACGCGATACAAAATACAATAACTTATATACAATAGTAATTGTATTCTATGCAACCGGCAATAGAATACAATGTAATCAAATGTACTAGAAAATCAATTATTAAGACAACTAAATCAAGGTTAAATTATCAATTAAATGATAAGGGATAAAATTATGTGCTTAAACTTGTTTGACAACATTATATCTATTTTGCTTTTTCTTCTTTCCAACTACTTTTGTACAATTATTGCGAAATGTTAATGCATATGTAGGCGTAGGTGTACCAAAAAAATCGGCTTCCGTAAAATAAATTTTTAAATAAATAACAAAATTATACGTATATTAAAATATAATTAGAAAATATCATTATGACAAAGTAAGAAATTACTCACACAAAATTGTAAAATATAATTCTTAGTCTAAATATTGTATTTCATTAGTTATCATTTCTACTGCTAACTGTATTATACAAATATTATATTTCATTTTACTTCCCTAATATTACAGTGGACTGAAAAACTTTAGCTCAAAACATGTTTTATGATCTTTAAGTATTATACAGAATTAGTCTACAAAATTAAAGATTAAAATTATATCGATATCTATTAAATTTATGAAGTAAAAGAATTATTGATAATACGTAAAAAAAAAAAAACAAGATATTAATTTAATAAATAATGTATAAGTTATAAATTACATTTAATGAACATTAAAAAAGAAATACATTCGAGCGATATATTAAAAATAGATATAATATTCATTTTAAAAATTACAAAATAATAACAATGTTTTCTATGGCTTTATAGAATTATCTCATAATACACACGCGCGCGCGCGCACACACACACACACATATATTCTGCATGACTTTCGTACTATGTAATTCCTAATTCCACTACGCATTTCCTTATTTCAAGCAAACGTTTTTATTTGATTCAATTTTAACATAATAAGAATATTTATGAAAAATAAGCTATAAAATCCGACGCCAAATAGCAATTAAAACAGAGGTAGATCATCTTTGATGCGAATGAAGAAAGGATAAGAAAAGAATTTTTGATTGAAAAAATCGTGCGTAAATTAATAAATCAAATCAAATTTCATTAATAGAAAAGCAAACCGAATCGAATAAGTTAAAAATATCGTCGTGTAATTCTCACATTCTTAATAATAATATACAGAATTTCCAATTCAAATTTTAAGCACGTAAAGATCCTATTCTCTGGCACTAACACACTAACACACTATCTAAAAAAGGATTTCCTTATCAATACACTTACAGTTAGCGTCTTCGAACTTCCATTTCACCAAACTCTACTTGTTTTACTTTTACCACTGTGACAGAGCATTTCAATAGAATTCAATAGGCTTCCAACAAGTGCAGCTACCCCCCACCCCCTCCCCCTCCACACCCGTAACCAAAACTGCTCTTGGAAGCCGCTATTCCCTGCAATGACAACCCCTCATATTATCTCCTCAGTATTCCGAATGAAGTACTACGTTCTATCATCGGGTCCCTTCCTCCCCCCCCCCTTTGCTCCTTTGCCAATGGAATATTTAATCCGATCCGTGTGAAGACGTGCGCACAACATTTAAGCCGGTCGGCGTTGCTTCGAATAAGCTCTTTCGTACGAGCACGCAGCTCTGCTTACTTGAAACAAAAATAAAACAAAAAACGAAAGAAAAAAATTGTTAATATTAAAAGAAGATGAAAGCCAAGCGCAAAGTCTATTTGAAATCCGAATAAATCATCATGATATTACGAGAGAAAGAATTCCACGGTAGCGTGAAAGTTTTTGGCTTTGTTCGAGGAATTTACATTAAGATGGCTAAATCACGTTTCTAATAGTAAGTACAAAGAAAATTAATACAAAATCAATGTAAGAATTGCATTTATACAGAGAGACACCTGTGAAGTGATAGCATTTTATTTTATACACCGACTGAGTCTGTTAAGGTAGTGTTGTCGTTTACTGAATGCACTATTTGCTCACGAGCGTTTCGTCACTATCATTGCCAAAAAATCTTCTTCGCGTCCAAAATTCTTTTCAGCGTGGGAATAGCTCTTTTTGACGTGTATTTTTTTTTGTTTTTTCATTTGCATTGCCCGTAAATGTTTGTGTTAAATTGTGTCAAGAAGATTGCATGTGTGAAGCTGCTGGCCGACTATTTGCGAAGCTCATTCATTATATTATGTGAACTAATCTTTGATTGAAACTATTCTAGTTATTTCTTAAAATGTCATTTGTGATAGATTGTTTGAGAAATTTCTGATGAAATTCCAAGGAAGATAAAATGATTGGTGGAGCATTATATAAGTTCAAATTAAACGACAAATAAGGTTAATTCAATTGTATTCCATTTTATCAACATTAATTCATCTCTTTATTTGGAAGCCAAAGTAATTGACCGTTTGATTAAATTATGGCAATTATTATTATTATCTATTTCGTTATGAGTTATTTATTTATTAAAATATTTATTAAAAAATTTATTTATTAAAAATTTTATATATTCTAAAAATATACTTAATTTACAAATAAAAATACTTCGCTTATGTCATTTATAAATTATTCGGACGGAGGATCGAGAAACTAAAATAATTTAATTTGCTACATAGTTAACCAATCTTAATAAGAAAACTATAAAATTAAATTTAAAAAAGCATATCCTTCATTATCCGATTAAAATGAGATTCAATTTTATTCTTCAAATTATCAATAGATTTTTTTTTTTAATATCCTTTTTGATTTTATTATCTCTATTATATTTTTATGTAAAATTAAAAGATAATTAAGTTAATAATATATATATATACGAAATGAACAATATGAAAAATAGTATACTACTTTTTTTTTAGTTTTTTTAATTAAATATATGAATAATTAGTTTGTAATATTAAATATATATTTTCTGTATTTTACATAAAAATATTGAATTATTTATTATAAACATAGACTTTATTCGATACAATATTATGTAGTATTCGAAATAAGAAATACCTTATGTTCTAGAACAAGAGTACGGAATGTAACTTTATTTAAACAATCACATTTATATTCTTTCATATATATGTCGTAATTTAGTATTATATATAATTACAAAAAGTAATTATCAAAAAAAAAAAAAAAAAAAAAAATTGCCAAATAAATTAAATTTGTATATAAAAAATCTTAATCTTATAATAAAAAAACATACGTCACCTCACACTTTCATATAATTTATAAACTTTTATAATCTTTTTTCGTAAATAATTGTGTCGTTTATACGGCTATGTTGACAAATCTACCGATAAACTATGTTGATAAGTATTAAATTATTTTAAAACTCTTAATGTACCTATTATTATAAAATTAATTACTTTCTTTTTTAAAGAATCTCCTTAAATGTATCAAACTTATCAATCGACAAAATCTTGCTTCTCATAAATGATCTGGGAAATCTTTATGAGTCTTCATTTAGAAGTCTACGTAATGAGTCTAAAACGGATGATTTACTGAAGAAATATATTGCCGATAATTACCAATTATCTGAATTAATGAAAGAGGTTTGTAAAATTATTATATACTATACGCATTCACACAGTGTAATTCGTTTTATGTCAATATATTTATAAACATATGTCAATATTTTTACATAAATTTACGCGTGATAAATATTAAACTACTTTGAATTAAAAATACTAATTATTGAAATGACAATGAATGATTACATCGAAAAGTAATGAACAAAAAAAAAATGTTTATTTCAATATCTTTTTAAGATCATATGCGCCAGTTACGTATTAAGTGATTGCGATTGATTATTCACGATAGCCTAAATGCGATAATAAAATTAATGAAACTCTATATAATAAATATAGATAATAACTCTAAATAAATATAGATTTCAATTTAATATAATTGAATATTACATTGAAATTGAAGCGACATAAATTATTCAAATATTCCATGTTCTTGGCTTTACAGTTAACACCGAAATGTACTGATATACTTTTGAAGTGTCGTTTTCGTTCCTCTAATAGAAATTGCTCGAATCTTTTTTCATTTCGGAAGACCCAAGATGGTTACTGTTGTTTATTTAATTATATCCGAGAACACGATGAGACTAATAAAAGCGGGTAAGTTTCTTATTGAATGAAATAAAATGTTTCAACAATGTAAAAATAATGTTTATCCGTGTTGTTTGTCATTGTGTATTCAGGAAAGAAATATATTTTCAAGAATTTTATTCTTGACTAATTGAGAAACTTATGTTGGTCGTTCAACAACAATTATGTTGAAAATATTAATAGTTTATAATAACATTTCAGTACATTTAAATTTGAATTAAAAAAATGAAAAAAAAACTTAAAAATTATTAAAATATATATATATATATATATAATGCAAGCATATGCTTATTAATTAATCATCTTTTTATTAATAATTTATAAACATATTTTCATGCTATATTAATAGAAAGCAACTTAATTATTGTACTAGTGTTATAGTTGTATAGTAATTTTCTGTAATTATTTGTCTAGTTGTTAGAATTTATTTAGTGAGTTTTATTTATAATTTCATTCGCTTATTATATTATTTGTAATTAGTAAATCAGTAATAAAATAAAATACTAAAATTCTAAAGGAATACACGTTTGTAGAATAACAGGACAATTAATAAACAATAATAAATAATTTGAATAAAACGAAAATAATTTGTTGTATAGTCGTTGAAATTTATGAAGTAATTTATTTGTAGTATAAATAATATAATTTATATTATAAATAAATTTCATCTTATATACGGATGCACTAATAATTTTGACAATAATATATTATTATATTTATTATTAATAATTAATAATTTGCATTAAATAAACTTTTCAATTTATACCTTATCAATATACATGTTAAAATATATCTTTGACAAATACATAAATATAAATTTACAAAGAAGATAATTTTACCAGGCAAATGGCTAAAAGTCGCACAAAAGATCCGCTGAAAATCGAAAAACTTACCATATTGAACAGTTTATCGTTTCTTATTGATCCATATTTGAATGATTACTTTTACACAATCTTACCGCTTACTGGATGGAAGGTAAGAATCTCCATGTTTGTATTCGCAAAACTTTGTATGAATTAATAAATTATAACAAACAACCTAAGCAAATAAATTGTAACTTTACTTGAAAATGTTACAGTTAATATTTGATTTTGTATATAGTAAATTGACATCTCATTTTTATCAAAAGTATTTACAGATACAATAATAAATGAATTGTTATTGCAATAATGTTAATTATGATAAGCGTACAAAGTGTAAGTTTATACAAATTTTTATCTAACTTAATATTTAAGTAATTATAATATATATATATATATATATATATATATATATTTCACTAAAGAAACTTTAATTAATTAAAATCTGTAAATTCAGTTTCATTATTAAAATACAGTAGACTTAATTTGAAAAGATTAAGTATACTAATTATCGAAATATGTGCATACAATATTTAATTAAATTTTTCAATTATTAAATTAAAAATCTTAATTCTACCTTTTATATTTAATTCTGACATTATAAATATATCCTATTATCTACATTTTATCTTATCTTTTTCATACTATATTGTAAAATCTTACAATGACTTACACTATATTATTTTAATTGTACTTTATCTACTTAAAATTTTAGTAAAATTGGATTTCGCATCAAGATACAAGCCTTTTATAATTTTATTTGACTACTAAAACTACCCTCGTACTTGAATATAATAGTGTTAATAGCAATATTCATAATTATATTTCTAAAGATTATAAGTTTACCTTGAATTTGCACATATTTAATTAAAAATATATCGTAATTATATTGAAAAATATTATCCAACTAACTTTTCTTCAATCTTTAAGAATAAATTATTAAACTATTTAAATGAAAACAAAAAGTGAGAAAAAGAGTCTTTATAGATAATTTAAATTTTCTCGGTTTTTATTATTAGTTTTCTTTATTTTTTCATTTTTCATTTTTTTTTTTTTTTTTTTTTTTTCAATAAAATTTTAGCATATTGTGCTCTATTTATGTTTTCCTACATAAATCAAATGATTGTAAGACGAAGCTTTTATTATAAATTCGAACATTCTACCAACTTCATTGTCAACGCAACTAGAGAGCACTTAATACAATTTAATATTACAAACGTTTACTAATATTACGATCGTTTGATATTCAATACAATTCGACTACATTATCAAGTATTTCATTGACATTTACTTTTAATAAATATCAGATGCTTTTTCTACAATATAAGATTAATCCGTCCACTTTTTATCTAAAACTTTTCATTTTATCTCTACTATTTCGCGGTTTATAGATTATGTATAAAAAAAAAACAACTAATTAATATAAATATTTTATACGAAAATCTATTCACTATTTCATTATAAAACCATGGCTTTTCTTATCTATTTGTTTCGAGAAATACTTTTTCAAAAAAATTTTTTTTGGATGAACTGGAATAACGATGAAAAATTTTTAATATTTATTTCGTAAAAATATCGATATATTTGATTCAGGAGCTTCATTAAAATTGAGGATTTCATAAATTCTAATATATATCCATATTAAATAATTAGATTAGAAATATTTTTAAACAATTAATATCATAATGCATTTGTATGTACATATATTCCGTATCCATATCTATAATATTTCTATCAGAAATATTATTACGAATGAATCTATCTATATTATATTCTAATCGTAATTCTTATCTTTTATGAATATTTTTTTATGTCCTGGCATGACACCTTTATCTCTCACAGGTAATATAGACCTTTAGAACAATTAAAGGCTCCGCAATGAAAATATTATGATAAGAAGTTTGTATACGATAAAAGTTTAATAATTTATGTAAAATTTTAATTTACACTTAACCTTTGAAATTTATATATTTAATCTTGTACTAACATTAAAGATTAAAATTTTTTTGTAAAATTAATGCAAAAGATTAGTATTATTGTTCAAAATATTATGAAATAATTGAATTATTACTTTTACACCAAATATCTTATTTATCGAAATTTTTTTTTTTTTGATTATCAAAGGAAAGGAAGTAGGTATTTGATCGATAAAAAAAATTCAGTCACAAGTATGTGTAAGTAGATCAACTAAAAAACTATCAATATGAAACAATTATTAAATGGTCGACTAATAAAAACTTACTTTACTAATATTGATTATAGATGAAGTTATGGAAGGTAAAAGTAGATATGCATACAATTATTTGAAATAATGAATTTTCGTAATGAAAATACGTATAATTTAAATTATTTGATACTTAAAAAATTTCATTAAATGGTAGTGGATTTCTCTAGTAATATTATTGTTACCGAATAATATCTCTGTCATGTCAATTCGTGGAATCCATTTCACGTTGTCACGTCACGCAGATAATGATCTTCAGCCCAAACGATTACCCCGACAATACGTCAGGAGGTGTCACCGAGACTCTGATTTCGCCAGGCACTGAGAATTTCCTCGAGCTGAATGCCGTTTCCTTCTTCACCGAAAAGGCGGTTCGCCACTTCGACATATACGACCGCAAGTGCATCTTTAAGGACGAGATATCGGCACTTTATAACGCTTACACGTACAGCGACTGCATTGTCGACTGTAAGGTGAAGGACATCTGGGAGACATGCGGATGTCAGCCTTTCTTTTATCCTATACGCAGTAAGTTGATTGGTTGAGTCACAAGACATCTAATGATTAAAATTAAAAAATCATGAAATGTAAGGTGAGGCAACTTTCAATCTCTAATGAGAATACATTTAGTAAGGAAAATTGCTATTCCGTACCGGTACTTAGATTTTCATTATTTTAAAGAACAATCGGAAAGATAATGCAACGATTTACTTTCGTAGTGCATTTAAGTAAACTACTGTAAAAATACGAAAAAAACACAATTACAAATAACAAATTAATTTGACATATTAAATATATTCAATTAAAAGTATCATTCGTAAAAAATGTATTTTAAATGTAATAGAAATATTTTTATTTTAAAATAATTTATCGGTTTCTTTTCAAAATATAGGATTTTTAAATATTATTCATTTAAGCTAATAATCGAGAGAAAATTATTTACATTTATATACAAATTCATTTTTAGAGATATAAGTTATTTTTAATGTTTATTAGATTATCCTATTATCATTTAAGTCAAAATAGGCTCTAATGTGTCGTACGAAACAAGTTACTAAGACAATTAATTTATATGTAATAAGAATAATTATCGTTATACAATAAATGAAGTTGATTCAAAATATCATATTAAATAAATTATATATTAAATGTTATATTAAGAAATAAAATTCTATATTTGAAATTTAAATTACTTTATTCAAATAATATCTATTCAAATTCTTATCAAATTATTGCACGTATATTTCACATTTACTTACATAACTCTATATTTGAATCATAGTGAATGTATTGAGAAAGAAATTAACATGATTAATTTGAAATTATCGATAATATATAACGATATTTTATATGAATCAAAAGAAAACAAAATCTTTTCAAATTCATGCAAATTACAAAGGATTTAATAATTTAAAAAAGTAATAAAACCAACATTCAAATGAAAGCTTAATAAATAAATATCATTAATTTTCTTTTTTTAGTGGATAAATAATCTTATATTTATATATAAATATTTTTATTGTTTAAAGTTTAATTTTCTCAAAATTCAATCCGTCTAAGATCTTGAACAAAATACAATTCCACACATTCGATAGAATGTTAGATAGAATGATAGAAGAATTTTGGTCTCTCTGTCTATCTTTTTGTCTTTTCTCTTTTTGCTCTCTCTCTATCTCTATCTATCTATCTCTCTCTCTCTCTCTCTCTCTATATATATATATATATATATATATATATATATATATATATATATATATATATATCCCTCTCTGTCTAACACAACACAGGTATACATACACGTGCGCACACGCCTCAACATAGTATACCTACAGCCTAATTGAATTTTTCTTGCTCTCTTAAATTAAAGCAATGCAGAAAATAGGTGATCTGTAACGAAAAACGTTGCTACTATTGCATTACATTTTTTATGTATATATAGTTTTAAAGAACTATATATGACAATTATTTTTGACTATTAGGACAAATCAGAATTTAAAGTATTAATAGGTTATTTCAGGAATAATGCAGCATTTATTCTGTGACAAATATGTTTGTGACATTTTGTTTCCTTTCCTATCATTTCTCATCGCAGCAAAACCGATTACAGGAAACGTCTTTTACTCTCTATCTATATATCTCTTTCTATTTGTGTCTCTCTCTCTCTCTCTCTCTCTCTCTCTCTCTCTTTCTCTTTTTCTTTTTATTTATATCTTTCAATCAATCATTCCATAAATTTTCAACCTTATTAAACCAATCTTTAAGTAATCTGGAATTCATTTGTTTCAAATTGATATACGTGACAGCAATTAAGTTAAAAAAATATTTCTCATTCACTTACAAAAAAATCCAATCATTTACTATCCTATTTCATTTATATATTAATCGATTTATTTGAATTTAATATTTTTATTGGATAATCATTCGACGTAAAATCTAAATATTACATTTAAATTCAATGCGCATTTGCAGATTCACATCGACTGTGTACTTCATCCGACAACCTTTGTTTACATTATCACAAAAGTAAGTGATTCAAATTTTTTTTTAATCAAATATTCTATCTACCTCCCTTGGATTATTAGATTCGATCATATTAACAATATATTAATTATTTCTTACTTTTACATAAACTATTTACCTACACATACATTATGTTGGCATACTCCAACATTTTATGTTTAAGAATATTTTCTATCGAAATATTTACAATTAAATATATAAGCAATTATATGCTAAATAACTATTGATTGACACAAAACTAATTAGAAAATTTTATTGATAAATTCATTGGTCGTAAATTTTTAGTTGTAAAACAGACATCGTTATCTAATTATTATACAATATAAAATATTTCAATATTCTGCAATTTCATTGCTTAAAGTTATTTGAACGTTATGAAGTTAAATAGAATATATCAATTATTTCATTATGTACACGTCATTTTTACCGTTAAATCTATTCAATTTGACATTTTATATTCATTTCAATCAATAATAGTTCAATAATTTCTGAATTTTAGTATTTCATTATTTTTATTTTTAATAGTAATTAATGCGATCTTATAATAATACAAGGATTATACGAAACGACAATGAGATATAAGAATTGCTTTAATCATGGATTAAACTGATTTTTAATTTACAATAATTGTGCGTGTATTAATTTATTACTTAAACTAACAAAAAATATATCGATAACAAATAGAGCTAGAGACCCAATTGAAAAGCAAACATTTAAATCACGTAGCTCTCGGTGCAAAGTGCAATAAACTTTCTATATTGACCTCGCATCAATGTTATCTAACAATCTACACGAATACCGCCGATTTCACATAGATACATGAAGCGATAAAGAAGAGAAGCAGTAGCGAAACATCATCGATCGGTACCAAAGCAGTTGCGACGCTAATTAAACGATGAGATCGCTCACAACACCGAGCATTCAGTCACAATAAAATATTAATAAGATATTTTTTACAATAGTCTATATTTTCAACACGCTTTCGAAAAATTAATGTAATTTCGATGAGCTAAATATTAGAAGCGACTTAAAATTTACCTTTTAAGCGTGTCCTTAAGGATCTTTGTTTTTCTGTCTAATAATGATCTACACGATTTTAATGGCCTATTTGCGATTATTCTATTATACGTTTCAATCGGCATGAGATATATAACGTTAGATATATTTCCGATAAATAAGAATTTAATTTAATGTAATTGATTGATATGTCAATATGTAATATGTATAGCAAAATGGTGGTCCGTTATGCCGCATAACATGAAAGAAGAAAGTGAAGAATCTAGAATATTTAACTTCATCAGCAATGAGACATGGTCGCTGCGTTGCAAAAATTGCTATCCGTCCTGCGATGACGTACGCTATTCTCTCCAGACTTCGAGTATTGTCCTGAGAAATGATGGAGAAACTTCGTTCCTGTAAGAATTTATAAAATTTGTAGTTTACGTAGAGTCAATTTTTTAATCGAATTATATAGAATATGCATTGTCAGGAAAACTATTAGAAGCATTTGATTTTAAGAAGAATAAGATGTAAATAGGATTACAATATAAATCATAAAATACGTTTTCAGTAAATGAAATTAATCAATTTATGAGTAAGAGTTGCTTATCCCAAATAAGAAATCTTTTTTATAATTTTCATTATAGAAAGGACATCGACATCGTAAATCAGAGTTTGGTACACATATATTTCACTAAATATGGAACGTTACGTCTTAAACAAGACAGAGCGTACTACTGGTACGAATTGTTGAGTAAGTAAATTTGATATTTATTTTACCATTTTATAGCTCATATCAAAATCTTGTTTATAAGGATATTATAATGATTGTTTATGAATAACAATTATTAAATCAAATAAAAAGATAAGATTACAATTTAAGTCAATTTTCAATTTTTCTTATTCATAAAATTTTATCTCCACATTTTTTATTCTACATGAACAATTCGTCATTAGGAATAACGAATATTCTTTACGTATCAAGAATTAAATATACATAATTTTCATAATATGCCTAATATAAGCACATGAAAAGTATATAAAATTATAATAAAAAATTCAAACAAAAGCGTTGGTAAAAATTTTTCTTCTACTTTTTTTTCATAATAATACAATGATATACTATTATATTTCATGTTTATTTATTATATATAAAATTTTATGATTTATAATGCAATGAACAATCAAATAATAACTATTTCGTTTAATCATATCTTGCATGTCACGTCAATAAAGAATTCGTTTTGATAATTGATTACAAATTTTTACACACTAGTATTTGAATGCTCATTAAAGTTAAGAGAAATAAATAACATGTGATTATGTGAAATTCCTCTCTCTCTCTCTCTCTCTCTCTCTCTCTCTCTCTTTCTCTCTCTCACAATTGACCATTTGATGAATGAAATTATCTTCAACACGGGAAGTAATTTAGTTGCTTTAACGAAATTTATATTTATATAAAAATTATGCAAATTCTTTTAGCTATTTCTATCATTTGAAGCGTTAAATTATTTAAATATCTTTATTGTTTTGTACTTATTTATAAAACTTTTAAACTATAAGTTTATTCTACAAGTTTTTTTACTAAATAATGAAATATATATGAAATAATAATTCTGTTACTGTAAAATATGTTTTTGAAGTATTGATTAAAATCTTTTAAAATTATTAAATAATAATAAATCAATATAGAATAATTAATAATTTAATAATTAAACTACTTAATTTGATATTTCATGTTATCATTTCATATAAATAAATTTAATTTTGGCTGAATGTTCAAGACAATTCTTATACTCCAATTTATTTTGTTATAATCCAAATAAATATTTAACAATATTTCATATCTATTAGATGAAATATTATAATAATAATACTGTCATGCTTACCCAGAAAATGACTAATAAAATTACATACTCTTAATAAAAGTTGCATTATTTCTAATAAAGAAACACCCATTAAGAACACAAGATAATAAATTAAAAATATTGAAAATTTGGAAACTATAATGCCTAATCCTAAAAATACTATTCAATCGTTATTAAAGCTTTTAGAAATATTTTAATTCAGTTTTATGAATATGCCGAGTAAAGCTAAGTTACTAAATTGAAATATCGATTTTCACGTTATCTTTCTAAAATATAATAATAAATCTCTATATCTGCTTTAGTTAATTTAAATAAAATGCAGGAAATTTATGATCTAAAATTTATTCCATGTATTACAATTTATTTTTTCAATAAATAAAACGTTTATTGTAATAAAACATGGATGGAAATATTCAGAAAATGACTTTTGTTAATTTGCTCTAAAAGAATAAACTATAATAAAAAAAGATTATTTTATTGTTATACACTTTATAAAATAAGTATGAAAACAACGTTTTAAAAATTTGTTTTACCGCCAGAATATGAGTAAACTTTGATAATATGCATTGTCAACATATGAATCGTTGAAATAAATTTTCGTAAAGTAGACTAAATGGTCGATACCAGTACTGAATTTGTCTGCAAAAACTCAGTGATACAATCATATGCATAGTCAGACTGGTAAGAATTAGTTCCCCCATCTGTCAATAGTCCTTATTAATAAGAATAGAAATTCTTTTGTGATTAATAGTAAAATTAAATAAATAATAATTAAAAATTAATTCTTCCGCCAATCATACATCCATACAATTATAAATTAAAAATAAATATATAATTCTAACTTATACTTTTTTTCATACTATAATTACACTGTCTTTACATTCGGTATAATTGTTAAGATAAGATTGTTATTTTGACAATTATTTTTGACAATAAAGTATATAAAAGTATTTAAAACAAAAATAATATTATGCAATTTTCGTTTATTTAGACGAAATATTGCTAATAATAAATAATTCCACGGATAAAGAGAGAGAGAGAGAGAGAGAGAACATACATTATAACTATCGATATCTATAAATCAATAATCCAAATCATGAGATCTAGTCAGAATTTTAAACTTAATTTTCACTTGATTCAAGCTTTAACTAGTGAAAGCTAGGAGAATATGACTTTAACAGATAAAATAAAGCATATATTGTGCTAAATTTTTTACATTAATTAACACGTCTCAAATAGACAGATAGTAAATTATTTAAATTAGCCAAAAAATATTGAATTGCATTATAATCTTAATCAAACATTTTCTATTACTTTTCAAAATATCTATTTACAATGAACGAATGCAATTTTTACACAGTTCTGCATAGAAATAATAATTCATGTTTATATAGTCAATAATAATATTATTAAACATACATACATACACGATATTAAATGTACGTATCAAAGTTAAAATAAGAGGCAAAATAATTAATTTCAAAGAAAAAAATTACCATAATCTAAAACTTCTCGTTGCCTTAACTTTAATTATGACTTTAATTTTAAAATATTTTCTTTGCTAGGAGAGAGATAACTTGCAAATATGTACAATATGAATGATCAGTAATTTAATTATTGATAATACTAATAATATGAAAATCTGTATATAGCAATTTTTAGACTATGATATATATTAAAAATAAACAAATTAGAAATTTTTAGTATTTCAATATCACATTTCGCATAATACATTATATGGAAAGTATAATTTAACTTTCAGTTTAATTTTTTTTTTAATGAATTTTAACACTTACAATTTCTGATTTTTAGCTTACACTTGCAAAGTCTTTCTTAAATTTTTAACATTAAAATTTAGAATTTTTCAGCATACGATATTTTTAAATCTTTCATTTCTACATTATGAACAATATCTATTATATTTATGTCAATGAATGTAATTAGTATTCAACTTATGGATTATTAAATCTAGTATTGTAGTAGAACATTACTGTGTATAAGAGTCATTGTGTCATTATATTACGTGAAACTGCTTACTAAACAATATCTAAACAAAATATGTCACATTATCCTGAATTAATAGATCTTATTTAAATAATCTCAAAATCCTTCAAACAAATTTTTGGAAATTTTCAATACTGTAGTATCAGCTTGAAACTGTCTATCTCTGTGTGAAAGCTTTAGTAAAGGAGATAGAGTGTGAGTATACAACTTCTCTAGTTAGTCGATCTAAGTTTTTGCATAACGCTTGCCTAATTATAAACAGCTGACAGTCTATCGTTATTTGAATATTTTAGGATAATAAAAGATTTTAAAAATTTGAAGTTGCTCTTTTAGTAGCTGAAAATTAATTAGAAGCGACTTTACTTTCTACTTCGAGTGTTTAATTTAGTTTTTGAATTTTAATGATATTTAATGCTAAATGCCTGAAATTTAAATAAAACTTATATACTTCTAGCCTTTTGGGTAAAAAAAAATCTATCATTATCCAAGATTTCAAATAAACTGCCGATGTATTAACAACATGTATTTGTAATGACGAATAAGATCGACGAATTTCAGATAGAAATGGCGGAAAATCACTGCATCTATAATTGTTTGTTAATTGTAATTACAGGCGACATTGGTAGCCTATGTGGCGTCTTCATTGGATTTAGTCTCATCAGCGCAGTTGAGTTTATTTACTTCTTGGTGCTGTCAAGTGCGAGACTTTATTCAGGCACACGCAGCATATCGGAATCATCGAGTGATCGTCATGAAGAGTCGGAATCACGTGACTTACGATCCCTTTACTGGACCGAGCTAAAACCCCGCGGCAAGTCCGCAAACGCAAAAACGAAAACTCGAGCGCTGAATCTTCCATTTCGTGATCTATGATCGAAAAAACGTGATTATCCTATTTTGCTGCACTTGCCACTTGCCTTTTACCGAGGTTCGACTTTCCTAAAATTTTCCGTTTCTCATCTTGCCTTAGGCATTTGCAATATAAATAAAATATATTAAAAACTGCATTATATTAAGGCAAAGATCTAATTCTCCTGTACATGAACACGAAAAACTCAATTAAAATAATATGCTTATTTCAATTGTGATACAGGAAACGAGAATTTGACATAATGATAAATTAAATATATCATTTATTAAAATATAGTATAAAAGCGATGCACCTTATGTATTAATATTTTAATATTTATACTTAAAATACCAAATTTTTCTTTACGATTTTTCTTTATTTGCTTCAGACTTGTAATAATTGAATATTATTTATTAAAAAAATAAAATGCCTTTATAGAATTTTAAAATGTGTAAATCTTATTAAATGAGATTATCTCAGTAATTGTATATATTAAAATGAATGTAATATTCCATTATTAGTTTATAAGATTACGCGAAGAGAAACAATAAAATTTATTTTATTAATATTAATAAACATTTATTATTATTTTATATTGCTGATTATTTAATTTGCTGTCTTATTTAATTAAGTGAAAAAAATTAAGATTTCAACTTAAATTGTTTCAATGCTTTATTTTATACAATAAAATGAAAATAAAATACATAAAAAGTATTCAAATGCATATATGCCGCCAAAAGTTACTGCTCTACGTTAAAATATTATACTATTGCAGTAACGGTAAACGTGTACTATATGTAATTTGTGTATTATCTACAAGTGATACTGACAGGTGACATTTATATAAACTCGTCTAAAAAAAAAAATGGAATATCATGTGTAAACTTTGAATTAAAATAGTTAAGTATATATTCTGAAATAGAAATGGTACGACTCATTATTATTTACTTTTTAACAATTTGTTGAAATTTGTTTGCTGCTGAAATGTTATATGTAAAGTTTAGGTTAATAAATGCATAAAATTTATTAAAAATAAAATTACAAATTAATTGATTATGTTTAGAATTTAATATATAAAAAATTTGTATTAAAAATTATTTCAGAAATACCATACAAATTTCATTACAATCTGAAATAATAATTATTTTGAATAATTTTTCATAATACACAATATAATAAGATAGTAATTTATTTATAAGTATACATTTAATAAATAATATACGAATATGCACTTTATTATGCTAATTTATTATGCTATTGTTCTGTTACTTATATATTTATGATAAATTTACTTATAAAAGAAAAAAAATAATGTCATTAGCTGATGCTTTATAGCATAATTTATTAAACATACATATTGTCTATATAATATATAAACAAAAATTTGTAACAAAAATATTTTAATTATTAATGATTAGCATATCGATAATAAGCAAATATTATTTAATTCAAATATACTTTATATTGAATTATAATTTATATTGATTTATAATTGAATTGCTTTGTCCTGAAAAGTAAAATGTCAACGGATATGTTACTCAAAAACATATTATGAATACAATATAAATATAATATATAATCTCATATAATTCAAATCAATATATCGTGTCTTTACAAAGGATATAAAGATTCACGAAAATATTATAATATCAATTATCTTAAAAATATTTTAATAATCGCGAGATCGTTCAATCAATTACGAGCATTAAAACATGTCATCGCTTTATAACGATTATTCAATAATTATTAGTATTTTATTTATATGTAATATATATGAAAATTCATGATCCAACTGTAAATTATTTTTAACATTACGAGCAGAATAAGTATTAATGCGTCACGAGTATTTATCACACAACGGTGCTTATAACGAATGGAGCGTTCAAAAGATGCTGGCACTTGCCTAACGAGCTTACAATATTTTCCCTGTAAATTACTTTGACAAAGGCTTTAAGGCGATAGGATGAATTCACTTCCAATCTAATGATCGTGACACGTGTAGATGTATATTTCTATTTTATTTTAAAAGAATAATATAATTCGATTTATAAAAAGAATTAGTAGCCGAGGATTTTTAAATAGAACAAAAAATCATTAATGTGAAATTTCTATAGTTTATAGTACGGTTAAATAATATAGACACGTAACTATACCGTTAAGCGTGTAATAATTATATTTTTATCTATTACAATATCACTTTTTACGTTGCTTTGCTGTTTATTTGCAATTTGTGTCTTCGTTATAAACGTTCGTCTTCATTATAAAAGAACATTTTTAATTTCGTATTAATTGTAAAATGTATTGGAATCTAAATAATATTATGAAATAAAATACATATAATGAATTTATTATTATTCTATTTATAATAATAATAGTGATTTTTATGCAAATTTAAAGACAAATAAATAATATTTGATATCAAATAACGTCGGATTAAATATATATATATATATATATATATATAGAGAGAGAGAGAGAGAGAGAGATAATTCCTTCTTTTTTTCTTTTTTTTTGAAAATAAACTGCTGCTTACCTTATTTTTTAGCTTTTACTTTTTATAAAAATAAAAGGTTTTAATATTTTAATGCAATTGTCAAAAATTCTATAAGCCTGCGAGTTATTTTTTACACTATAAGAATTTTTAAAAGATAATGAAAATTATATTAAAAACTAAAAATAAAAAAATTATTAATATTAATTAAGATTTCCATTAAAGGAAAAAATTGAAATATCTGTTGTATAATAATAAAATCAATTAAATTTTAGTTTTGCGAATTGTCTTTCGTTAACATTCTTTTCTCTTCTCGCCTACTACTAGCTACACTTTCTAAGAGAATAGTAATCCAAGAGAATTGATTTATTCCGTCTTTTTCTTCCCCTTCCTCTCCGCCAGGAGTCGCGCTCACTCTTCTTCTCTGTCAGTACAAGCTAATCCCTCTGAACGAAATTAAAAATCGTAAAGCGACGTTGAACTGTAAATGAACATCGAGCTATTTCATTGCCTCTGCTTAAAGAAAAAAAAAATTATTTCTCTTTCATCTCCTGCTTTACTTTACGCCTCGTTTTATTTTAAAGTAAACGTAGACAGAGGAGCTTTATAGTTGATTCGAGGTTATGAGACCGTTTATAGACATTAAAGGTAATATGCATTTTGAAATGCTATTAATATTGATAAGAATAAAAAAAAAATGCAAAACAAACTGCTTAAGTTTTCGTACTAAAAACTTTTATTTTTCAATTGATTTTATTTACATGTCATCTATATGGAATGTAAAATAAATTATACAGTAAAATGTTTACATCTTACTTTAGAAAAAAATTATAGCATTCGTTAAACACGAAATACTTTTTTAAGAACAATTCTTATTTTATTAAATAATTTTCTAATAAGTTTTTATATGTTTCTTTTATTTTATGTAATTTGATTCTATATTACATCGAACTTCATATAATTTCTATTTACATAACATTTTCCACGTTTAATTACTTATGCATATTATTGTAAAGATATTAGTGCTTTTACTTGTATCATAATATTGTCATTTTGCAAAATATGCCATTAAAATATTGTCAGCCGCTATACAAAAATTAATATTTCTTAGAAACAAATATTTAACTCTTAATAAAATGAAAATTATTAATTTGATTTATGGCTTTCGAATGTTTGACTAAACATTCATATTTCAATAGAAGTTATAAATCAGACTAATATTAAAACATATTTTTAATGAAAAGCAAATCTGCATGTCGAATAAGTTTTCATTCAATTTAAATTACATTTAATATACGTTTTAAAGATTTAAAATCCAACTGTAGAATAGTAACGACCGTTTTTTTTTTTTGTCCATATTCCGACTTAAATCTTTCATTTTTTCATATTGTTGATCGATCAACTAACAAAATCAACTCACGTTTCACCTCTTCATCGTCATCAAGTGGAATAGTCGGATCAGCTGTTTGCCTCTTTTGGAAAATGAAATGTCAATGTACTGTACGCTGTGAAACTTGAAAATGCCAAGCAACTTTTTATAGTAACATACTGCATTTTTTAAGAAAAGCTTTTAAATCTACCATTACTTTTAACTATTTTTTATACTATAAAATAAAATTAGGAGAAAAAAATAATGAAGGAATTATATATATATTTATTTCATATGTAACAAGTTATTCCATTAAAATTTTGAGTATTACAAAATAAAAGTTAATAAGTGTATTAACATTAATTTCTTTCATTTTCATTATTTCAATCTTTTTTTTCTCTTCTATATTGTTACTATAATAATAATAAATTACATTTTTTTTCAATGTTATAAATGCAATTGGAATTTAGTGAATAAATGTTAATATTTTCAGTCTGTCAAATTTTATTTGAAAATCATTTATTAGAAAGCAATAACTAACTATTCTTTCATATAGTTATATGAAAATTATAAATTTAATATTTTTATTATAATATATAAAATATTGACAATAGCCTATAAATATGATATTATAGTGTACATCTAGATTAAGTGAAATTTGTTTTTAACTTTATATATTTTACGTGTTGTCGTACATCATTTAATTGTATAACTTTTCCACTTAGATAATTCGGAGTGCTGATAATATAATATACACAATTTAGTCAAAGAGAATTTCATACATTTCAATTTTCTTTTTATTTAAACTCGGAAAAATGCCTTCAAAACTTTAAATATAGCTTTCTGTACTTCAGCTGTAATGGATTATTTAAAAGGTAGTAAAAATATTTTTTAACCGTAATTTTCTACTGTAAAACATTTATGTAAAGCATTAACTTAAAATAACGGAACCATGACATCTTGTAAAAAAGTAATTTCTTTCTGGGAAAAGAAAAAAATTTTAGTAATAACTTAAAATCATATAAGAAATTATTTACGATTATACAAATAAATTTTAAGAGTTCGAAATTCTTTTAAATTATTTCATTAAATGATTCTTAAACAATGTACTGTACAATAAAAAAACAAATAAAGTCATATATTGTGTAGCTGCTATATTCTTTCTCTCTTATAATTTATAAACTAAATATAAACTTATACTGATTTCATTTGAGTGATTTAAGCTGCTTTACGCGCGCGCGCGCACCCGCTTACACACACGCACACACGCACGTATGGGCCTGTGTACGTGGTTATATGTAGAAAATATAATAATCTTTTCTACTGCTTGTTTATCAGATTTTGATTTTCAAAATCTAAAGAATAAAAGCTGATACTGTTAAATTTAAGAATTTCTTTATAAATTTGTTACTCTATAATGAATTTAGTTGAGTTAGATTTTCTATTGCTGGATTTATATTATCTTATATAGCAAACTAAATTTTTATCAGAATCCCATATACAGGAAATCTGATAATAAAATTGATGAAAATTAGATTTAGTGATATTGCACTAAGTATTCGTGTGAAATCACATGGGAATAATCATAAATATAAACGGACTCTAAATTGATTAAAACATTAATGATAATATTAAAACTTTACTGCAAATCTTGTGAAAATATAGCAAAATAGATAATAATGAATAAAGAATAACATGATATTTATAAGATATAATTAAAATTAAAATTTTACAATATTGCGTTCAACCTATAATCATGTTGAATGTAATAACTGTGACAGTATAATTAAAGCAGAATTTGTGACATAAAAAATGCTGACTATCATAATAATTTCAATTGTATACACACATTATTAAATTTATAATTACTCCAAATCAAATGCTCGCTAATGATACCTTGAAATAATTATAATAAAAATACATGAATACTTTTACTAGAGTTTTCATAATTATTAAATAGAAAATAATGACGTTACATAAAATTGAATATTTTTTAATAATAACAATTATGTGAGAAATATGATTTTGTTATGAATCATTGGTAGGATAAAATATTAATTCATTTTTTATTAGTTATTGCCGAGATTATTGTCGAGAAAATTATAGGTGTTGAAATATTTGACATTCCTCGTTACATGTCAGTATTTAGTATTAAAATATTTTTATTTTTAATAGCAAAATTGATTGATGAATATATATTCACATAAAAACTATCGAGTATAAAATGTTTCAAACATAAATTATTGTATCTTGACATATAAATTGGTTGTGTGTTTAATTTGAAATAATACTAGCAATAAGTACATAATTTCTTTAAATTTTCATTTTCTTTAAATTCAGAATGAGAGTATTATATAATCGTCCAAAGTACATTGTTGTAGATACATATGAACGCGCTCGTTTCCTCTAATCGCGATGATGCCGAATTTACTATAAATTTTACTAATTATATATGAAATTCAAGATGTAATTCTCTACTGTCCAATTCAATTGTAGCAACTTGATTTCATTCTTGTTAACATCAAATAGTCAATGCAATGACAGGCAAATTATATCCAATGAACATTTACACGCACTACTCGTCCGCAGCACACGAGCTATTGTGCTGTAATTTAATTTAATAATTTACTTTAAAAGCATTCTAATGAGAAATTAAAGAGTCAACCCAATTAGCTTACAATTATAATATTGTTCGATATTTACGTAATATTTAAGACGATTACATACTTAAATTTTTTTTTTTTGTTTTATATACATATAACAGAACGATAGTTGTCTATTTTATTTTATTAATGTTATCTGATAAAATTCTTGTCTACTTCCGACCGAAAATAATTTTTCAATTAATAGATCACTACTCCATATCTAAACAAACTTGCATCTTTCACAGATACATAGATACTTTCGTTACAACTATAATGTTTATTTGTTTTTTGACATCTTAAAATTTTATTTGTCGATACTCCCTTTATAATTTATTTTTATTTCTTAATCATTGTTTTCCCTAAGCTCACAGATAATTATTTAAATTTCGTTACTCGCACCTGCTCTCGTGATCTAGAATTAGTGACACTGGTCGTGGCAAAGTCGACTAACTCGTTAGTAATAATACAAGAATTTTTATCAATTTTTACTTTTTTTTTAAAAAAAATTTATACTAACATATGTAGTTAAAAACAATCGTCTCCTTTCTTTTATATAATAAGAGTAATTTAACATTTCATATTTTGTGTAACGTCTCGATTTTGGAGATTTAAGCCAGTTTACGGTGTTACCTGTTTTATATATTTTTTATATAAAAATTTTTTTATATTATAAATAAACGGTTCGGTGGAGTTTTCATTTGATTCATCTATCACTTGCAAAAATTTAAAATTTGTTTTAACTTAATGATTTATGATAAAAAATATAAATAGCCATGCTGGTGACCGAATTTTTTAACTTATTGAATTTAAGGCTAATAATTATAAATTCATATCGTAATAATTTACTCCGCTTCTGCAATAATTTCGCCTTTTGAACTAATAACACTGTTTCACTGATGTTTTTTTTTTTTTTTTTAATAATCAAACAGTTAGTCTTTCTATTTTCTCAACATTGTGTCAAATCTTAATACCACTCACTTTTACCATTAAAATTAGTTCAGCAAATTTTATCTTACTGTCGGTCAATTTTGCGTACTCAGCTATTCGAATTTTAGTTACTTCAACGTGAAAATTTATCATTTTCATAATAATCAATAGATGTGATAGGCGGTGAACTGCGAGTAAATTTGAGTACAATAATTTTTATTGCACTATTATAAAATTGATATACTTAACTATCGCTATCATGTTTGACATAAACTGTGCCATTTTTCTAAAAATCCATCTTTAAAACATTAGACTTGGTTGGTCGAAAGCTTTTACTTTAGTAAAATCAAGATCGATAGAATCATAAAACACAACAACAAAGTCAAGAATACCAAGGATATCTATTTGACAAAGTGGTAAATCATCAAAAATCATATAAAATAGAACAATAAAAATAATTGATTAAATCATTTAGTATAATTTGTCAAAATGTCTAATGCGCGTTCAAATGTTCAAATACTTCAAAATAAGATAATAAGATTCGGCTCATATCTCGTCCTTAATTTTTTTTATCTAATTACAGTCCAAGTGTAATCACTTGAATTCTCATCTCCCCCTCTCCATTTCTTTAATTCTCCGAATTTCCAAAAGCCATAAGGCCACGTATGAGTATATATCTCAATTCACTTTTCATCCTCGTTATATCCACGGCACGTACGTTTTTGCGCGTCGCACGTACGTCACGAGCCTGGGGTTAACAGATGTCAGTCTTGTTACAGGCCCCAAGCAGACGTTGATTGCGCCTCGTAATCAGCTGTGTTTTCACGCAGATGATTGAGAAATTTGACCGCGCGGGAGCATTAAAAAAATAGGACAAACGCTATTACCAATAAGATGGAGGGAGAGGTAGACATATTGATTAAATTCACGAGCATATATAACGAATTTATAACAACTTTTGCTCTCTAGACTCTTACATATGTACATATATAATGTTATGTTTGGAATACTAAATTGAAATCGAAATTCGAGATAAAAATATTAGCTACTTAACATAATCGAGCATAGCTAAAGGAAAGGGCGCTTAATACATTTTTCAACTCCTAACATCTACTTTTGGCAGCTACGAAAGCACACTTACTTTGGCGTCATATGACACGATATTCGAAATTCAGGAATATTATTTTTTCCTTTTTAATTTTATAGGATATTTAAATAAGGTCTGTTCAAGCAATAATGAGAGAATAACAATTAAACGATCCAGATATTATAAATTCCATAAATTTAGAAACTCTTCATAATCAGAATTATAATGCAAAATTAGAATTTTATTCCGAACAATGATCAAAGTTTATCAACAACGAAAAGTTAAGAAAGAATATGTATTGTTTAAAAAAAATTGTCATACCGATTAAGATTTATCATGTTTATATTGTCATTGTTTTTTCTTGCTAATAAGACAAATTAATAGAATAGAAATTATTGTGCTTTCATTAATAATCCTATAAATGCTTAAATAGTTTTATAATATTTTTCAATATATAAAATATATATTTGATATTGATATGCGTCATTAAGCAATTCTTATCTCCTAGTATTTGTGTATTTAAATTCAAATTGATTTTTGTTTATAATAATTAATATAATGAACAATAATTATACATTATTTTTATTGATATTTTTACTTAATACTAGAATTTATTTTCCCTTTCTTCTAAACATTTATTTAAATATAATAGTATCATAAGAAGTTATAGATAAATCAAAATTAAATCATAAATAGAGTATTGAAAAGCTAATTTCTCGTCTCATTTCAAATGGAATTTTAAATCAACATAGAGTTCTTATATATATACACACAGTTATAAATTATAAATTATAAATTATAAATTATAAATTAGTATTCATTAACAAATAATTATTTATTTAACTCAAAATTCAAACGGTAAATATTTTTGAAAAATTGAAAAAATCAGCAACGATCCAAAAAACGATAAATTATCAAAATAAGTAAAATAATGATTTTTTTAAATTATGATTATTTACATAAATTAAAAGCAAATTGAATTTATAATTATCATATAACTACTGCGTGAGAACTTAATTTTGTCATTAATAAAGTACTCCATAATATCAATGGTATATTATTATATCATACTTTCATTGAATCCAACTAATTATAGTTCTGGTGGATCATGTATTTGTCAGTATATCGTCAAACAGAGATCATATGTATCAATTCGAACAGAGCCAAAGCAAATTCTGTAAAATTAAAATCACTCGCCCCGTTGAAGTAATTCATTAACAATATAAATGATGTAATAAATAGAAACATTCGATCACCGTTGTTTTACAGAATTCTTTCGAGTAAATATTTCACAGCATATGATAATTATCATCTAATTATAAGATAATTAAATAATTGTTGTTATAAAAAGTTATTAGTCACAAATAACTTATTTGATTAAAATTATCTTTTCTGTAGTCAGATCTTTAGTTGCTTTTTTAATGAGACGATCTATGTAAATTGCATAAAAATCGAAAATAGAACAAGAATTTATTTTATAATGAAACTCGTTAATTAAGTCTACATATAACCAATATTCGTTTTTATATTTACAGAGTTATGGATCGGCTTCGTTATTCAACATTCCAAAAAAAAAGAATTCAACTCTACAGACACTTATATTTGTGAAATTTGTGTAAATAAGTTTTTTAAAAATACATTTGAAAATAAAGAAATAAAAATATATAATATTTATGATAAAAAAAAAAAAAAAAAACACATTAATAAGAATTATCTTTCTACTAAGACTTGTAATTTCTTTCATTTTTTCAAAACTTTTGTTATACATCCAAGTTAGACCTAATTTAATCATATGATCATAATATTGTATTTGTACATATAATAATAATGTTATTCATTATTTTAAAAAACGATTAGATTTATAAATAAAAGATAATTGAATATTGCTACAAGTACTTATAGCAGAAATATTGTGAATTAAATATACTGATAGTATAGAAAGAATTATTTCATATATATAAAATAATTTATTATTAGACCTAAATATTTAATATATCGAATATTTGAAAACTCGAATTTCAACATAAAAATTTTATTAAATAATAATACATGTTATACATTTTTTTTTTAGTTATGCTTTTAAAGATAAAACATTTACTAAAATATTCTTTGATAAAAACAACGAAGTTATAAATTTTTTTTACTTTAATTTATATAATCATTGAATATATTTCTCTAAATAATGGTTCAATTCATTACAAATTGTAGTAATGAAAAAAATAGGAAATAAAAAGAATGTAATATAAAATAAAAAGAAAGGTATTAAAATATTTTATATTTGTTTCTATATCTTTTAAAAACATATCCTTCAGAAAACATATTTATTACGAATCAATATTAGTTATATATAAATAAATATGCTATTGATTAAATGTTCTATGTTATACAAATATTATTGTATATTAAAAGAATATAAACTATTTTAATAATTCATATTTTCCATAAATATCTAATAGTAATCAACTCATATAATAAATAAGAAGTTGAATCTTTTTTTTTCTAAAGTCACTGAATATACTTTTACAAAAAATCAGTTTATATATAGGAAGCCTGCGGCTAAATAGATTCAGCGAAAACGGAAATTCGTGAGTCTATATTCGTAGTACTGAAAATCAGAAAACCCATCATTGTATGAAAAATTGCCAATACTTTCATGAGCTTAGAATTTAAATGCAATATCACAGATTTTTCTTCTCCTTAAATTTGCTCATACAAACTAATGACAATAAACTCACTAAGTATTCAAATTAATATTAGAAATAACTTTAAAATAATACATTTATAATAACAAAAATAGCTTTTAAAAGTTCCAATAAAACATTAAATTTTCGTTTTTTAAAATATGCTACGCAATATTATGATAAATTATTTATAAATATAAATGTATAATTATTTTTAAATTAATTATGAAATTAAGTGTATTCTTAACGAGTATTGAATGTATAATTTGGATAACCAAGACAGCTATAAGGAGACATTAATTGTATTATTGTCGAAAATTCAAGATTCTATATTTTTACGTAAAAAGAAGCTGGAATAATATTAAAGAATCTACTAGATCAAAAGAAAAAAAAACTTGTTTATCTGCCTCACCAATTGTCAAAAGAAAATTGTTTTCTGTTTCAAATTTGCTTATACTAAAATATGTGTGCAAATTTAAACAAAAATAGCAATGACAATAATGCAATGAAATAGATGAAGAATAATTAAATTATCCTGAAATATATGTATATGGAAGATTATATTTTAAAAAGAAATAAAAAATATATATGCAAGATCTAAATATATGCAATTATAAAAGAAAAAACAAATTATATGGATAGAATATTGATTATTGAATATTGTTAAATAACAATGGAATAAAAATTTTAACAGTAGTTCCTATTTATATTTACACAATTTAATAATGTTATTAAAATTCGACGTTATTTACTTAAATTGTAACAGATTTTATTTGCTTATAACATTTTTCTACTTATTCAGATTGACAATACTATTATTAATGTGTTATTGTAAACAAGTTAAAAAATAGTATTTTCACGGAATGTAGTATTTTTTTCATTTGATTTTTCGTAATAGAGTAAAGATATTTAAATTTAATATGTAATTAAAAATACAAGTCGTGTATATATGTTAGATTAACACATCTTTTATATGTAATTAATATATTTATCCAACTTTAAAATAATTAATTCATGATTTTTTAATCATTTATTTAATAAAAATTTAAGGACTAATCAATTTCAGCAGTGAAAAGTTTAAATAATTCTTTGATTATCGTAATATAAAAATCTAAATATATAAAAATATAAACAGCAATAAATAAAAACATGTGTTTATAATTGTAGAGGAAAACAATATATTCTCGTCATTCAACATATTTCAAAACAGAATGATATGATTGTAAATAAAATTAAACCGTTTCGATTCGCCATCCAATGCAACACGAAAAACAAACAAACATTATTTTAAATTTTTTGCAATTTAATGCCTAATTTTTACTTTTTATTGACCTGGAAAGAAATTTGTACGGCACAGTTTTTTTTCTCCCTTAATCTCTTGTATTCATGCTCTTCCTTTGAGATCGAATCCTCTTCCACTGTAACATGTATGGAAAATATCTGGAAGACCTGTGTACTCGCAATTCAAGAATACTTTGCCGCGTGTATGTATAATTTTTCTTTGAAGTCTCAACTTGCTGACCCTAAAGTCAGTTTAGAAAAAGAAGATTTGGGTATGTGATTGGAAAGTGATGAACTCAACCTATTTGAGTTTGACTCAGGCTAGCATCATATTAATAATAAAAATTATTGTAATTGGCAAATTATATTTAAATGCCTAGATATATGCATAAAATACTTATGATTTGACAATTATAAAGTATCTTATTATGAAACATCAGGAAATGGTAATTTATAATAAATAATATTGTACATCGTTTGTATTAAAACATAAATTGCTGTTAAGTATTCTTAAAATAAATAATTATTGCATAATATATACAATGATGGAAAATATATACAGTGATATCAATTTTCATTATAAAAAAAAAAAAAAATAAAATAACTAACATATAATAAACAAATCGAAAATAGAATAAGTCACAACTAATCGTCAATATTAATTATTAAAATTTAATTATGTAACGAACTCAATAAAAACAATTCATGAAAGACATTTAGTTATCTTTTTACTCTAAAGAATATCGTCCAATGGTATTCTCACTTTCCTTCTTGGACTCACTATTTTCTTCCAGCCGTGCATTCCTCCTCGCAACTCCATCACTATTTTCCATTATCATGTCTATTTTAATGACTAAACTATTTAATGGGATAACTTTATTTTTCCTTAAAAATAAATAGAGAATTAATATTTCTTGTATTTATTAATTTATTCTAATATTTTTCTAATACAATATCAGTATACATCCTTCCTAATCAGTAACAAATACATTTATTATTTAATTTAATTAAGCGTCAACCTTTCCAATTAAAATGTCTATCATATTTCCACACTTATACTCTAACAAAGCACATTCTTATATATTATTAAAATACTTTTTTTTTGTAATTTTACATAATACTATATTATAATTGTTAATATATGAGCAACTTAATTTTTTTAATTCATATTTGTTGTACTTTAAGAAAAAAAAAAGAGTTTTTAACTTTAAATGAACAACAGCATAAAAAAAAAGTATTTAGAAGAATTGTATTATACTAATATTAAGTATGTATGACTTTATTTTATTACAAAATGTTAACGATTTTAGTATCGAAGCCTTTAATATTAACTTAAAAAATACAATACAATTTTAACTTTTGATTTTGATTGAAAAATGAACTCATAAAGTTAAAGGAAAAATAAAGAAATTAATGCAAATATAAATCAAAAAATAAAAAATAAAAATACAGACGCAGCTCCGTATGCAGATAAATAAAACAAAAACATCTAGTTATACTAGTAATTTCAATGTGTATCAGTTGCATTTCTTGACAATGTTCAAGTATATTTTCATCTCACAAAGCTTCTTCTCTTCCGCGTCTTTTACTTTAATATCCTTTACATATACTTTCGGTACTTTTCTCTACAACTGTGATAGTACAAAGATATGTACATATGAAATGAAAAGATATTGAGCAAATTCTACGAAACAAATTTGATATTCTCTTTTTAACTATGAAAAAATTATCTTAACCTAAATCTATAATTTTTTGTCGGAAAAAATATTGGCACATTGATTCAATGTCGAAGCATATCACCTATATAAAATAATCTATTCAAATCTATTTTATGACTATTTTATTGGAGCAGCCTTTTTTTTAATAATGACATTTTTTAATAAATTGTTGTTTTTTTTTTTAATTGCAAATAAAATAATTCAACTTATTACATAAGTGCAAAAATATAGTAAATTGCTAATCGAATTTAAATTAATGAATTAAAATTTTGATTTAAGGAATTACAATATTTATTTCAATAATAAAATTATGTTTTATCTTATTGTAAATATTTTATTGATTGTATTGTTAGAAGGATTTGAGTTTAATCGTGATAGAATAACAACTACTTTCATATTTCAAATTCAATTAAGAAATCGGCGTTTAATCAAACAACTACCTAAGCTTTTACTTTAATCAGATAAATTTTTATTTTCTTCCTTTACTACTTGTATATATGAAATATGGACTTGTTACTTATTTTTGTAACCATTTGCAAGTCCGAACTACAGTTTTTAAATTATGAAGTTTTAAAAATTGATAAATAAATGTACAAATGTAAATAATAAAAAAAATAATAACGACAATTTAATATAATTTAATGTTTTTATGTATTAATTTAATACATCGTTTTCAATTTATTTGCTAAATATATTTACAAACAAATTTCAATCAAATTTGAAACTTAACATTAAAAAATAATAATTTGAGATTTTTATACTTTATTATATTTAATTATTTAAATAATATTAAATTAATTGCTTGGTTTCTGGTAATTATTAGTTATGGAAATGCACATTAATTCACTAATTTTATAAATAGAGCCATACCTTTCAAAATCTCTAGTTTCTTAAAATTTGTTTTTATCAAAAGTACCTATAATAATTCTATGAAATTAATTAAATAATCTATCGTGATTTGATGAAAACATGAGTGAATAATATTTTATATATAAAAATGTAATCCATTCCTTATATAATATTTTTCATTATATAACATAAAACAAGCTAAACTCGCTAAAGAAAAAACAGTAACATAAATTAATTTTTCTCCTTTTTCCATTACTTTTAAAAAGCACTAACTCGCATTATTACGAAAAGTTTTCCTCAGCCGAATTTCATAGAGCAAGAAACATGCAAGAATCTCGTTACAAAGAGAAAAATAGTTTTTCATTTAATAACTTTATTATCCTATCGAATACACAGGATTTATATGATACTAATGTATTATAGAAAAATTATTCTTTTTATATGCAAAATCTTAATTTTTAATAACTAACAATATTCCCATTTTTTTTCATTATCAAATTTTATGTTTATGTTTAAAATCTGTAATAATCCTTAATATAAATCATAAGATGAATGGTAGAGAAAATAATATCTGAAATGCAATATTAGTTAAGAAGAAAAAATTGGGTTAAATGGCCAGTATAAGGATACATATATATATATATATATATATATACATATACATATACATATACAATAATACAAGTATGATACCGAGATGAATTATTTTAATATAGTATATAAAACTAAAACTTTGCTCAAAATTGATAAAAAAATACTGAATTATTTTTAAAAGATAATACACTAGTTATATATTATTATTTACATGATAATTAAATGATTGGACATTGATCATCATTACTTTTATAGTGTGCAAATGTAGTTTACTCTATAAAATACAATAAATATATAACAAAATTATATTGCTACAAAAGGATAAAAATTTTATAATTTATCAAGTAATTACAATTCAATATATAACTTTGAAAGAATAGGAGACTGAATTATCTTGAAAGTTTTTGAAAATATAATAAAAATATTAAACTGGCAATATATCATACTAAAAAACTGTTTCTTAAAATAATTTCATTTTAGTGATATCCATTTTTGTTATTACTAATTCACATGAAATCATATACTCTATATATTCGAGAGTCATTATGTTTGTTATATCTTTGTTATATCAATAATTATTTTTTATATAATCGATAACTATGTACAGGCACGTTTTCGTATGTATGTGAAAAATAAATTATATTAAAAATCAAATTTTGCCGTTAATACAAAATTTCTTTCATTATAAATAATAAAAAAGTTAAAACAAAAGTTTTTATTTTTGTCTTTAATTTTGTATTATTTTACCGTTAATATTACTAACACTTATCTATCATTATTAAAAAAATTAAATATATTACATTATAAAAAGGCGATTCTTATTTCAATATGAATATTTTCCTCGACCACTTTATTTCAAAACACCTATAATGCGTTAAAATATATTTATAAGCGTTTCCTATAATAAGTATTAAATTCATTTTAAACTTTTGATTGTACAATTACTTTTAAACAATATCATATAATTACCATTATAACACCTATGTTTTACAAAAGACAGTAATAAATGTAAACATCTATAATCATTAATCCTTCCAACATTTTGTTGTATGTCAAATTTAATATTGCGCTTATTAAAAATTATATTTATAATGAGATAGATGAGATTACAATAATATATATTATTATTTTTCGAAACTTAAAGAATTTCCTAATAATAGCAGTAGATTATAGAAAAATATGAAATTAATTTCAAAATTCTATTCTTAAATTAATAATTACAATATGAAATTTGCTTAAATACTTGAAATGCAAACTCTTTCTAATTTAAATTTTGAAAACATACTACAATTTACTATCCGGAAGTACTACACCGATTCCAATAAATTATATAAATTTATGAAATAAATATTTTAATTAATAAAAGATTAACGTTAATCATTGAATATTTGCAAAATAACTATCCTGACTTATATTGATAATTTTTTAAACATCCAATTACACATTTCATAATCAATAGTTCATTTTAATTATTATATAAGAACTATAAAATAAAGATACATGCATATGACAATTACATAAATGTTATTCTAAATTTATTACAGAAATACGTATAATATAATAAAAAAGATTATTCTATAATATATATATAATAAAAAAAGAAAAATTTCTCATCCGTTTCTTATAAGTCAGATCGACTTCGATAAAAATCTAAAATAAATTTTTAGAATTATAGTTCTAGAAATTTTAGAAAAATATTCCTCTCTTTTTTTTATAAGATTCTCTTGGATTTAAAGTACAAATACTTTCCGCGTAAACTAAAAATGCAAATTTATACTATGAATATTTTCGATACAAACATAAAACTCAGCTGCAAGCATTTATTTGTTCTGTTCATACGCATTGGCAAATTTATTATACGTAAACAATTGAATTTTCATAATAATAAACAGTAATATTATATCCATCACATTTATCGGCTACTTCTTATATATCAATAATAAATTAAAATAAATTTGAATAAATATTACTTAAATTTTACATATTTTAATATAATGATTTTTAATTAAATTATATTTCAATTGAAGTTTCAAAATTTTATTTTTAAGACTTCTTTCAAGAATAATACATATTAGTATAACAAATTTCCATATACCTTAGACATATTAATTTAAAAGACTGACTTGTTCATAAAAATTTATTCAAACTAAATGTTGATCACAAGTGGAATAAAAAAATCTGCAAGCACGAGTAAGTATGAAAAAGAACACAGAAACAATAGACAAAAGATAGTTTCAAACATAAAAGAGTAAAAGAAAACATCCGGCGCAAGAGCGAAAGGGAACAGCAAGAGCAGAAAAGAAAAGGATAGGGACTAAGAGAAAGCTCGCAAAGCACGAAAAAATCGTTCCTACGCGATTGGAGCCAGCAAAACATTAGTAGAAGAAGATAAAGAACGCATACGTAAGAGAATAATAGGGGAGCGTTGAGAGAGAGAGAGAGAGAGAGAGAGAGAGAAAGGTGGATTCGAGGAAATGGAAAGTGGAACGGGAAGGATCTGTCAGAAGCTTCACGAGGACACTAGAAGAGAACACTGAGTAATTATAACCCCCTCCGGCACCCTTTTATTCATCCCCATCCGGCCGCGCTACCGCTTCCTTTTCCCTGGTTAGTGCTCGACCTAAACGATGCGACAGATGCTCAAGCTTCTCGCTCTTCTTTTTTTCTTTTTCGCTCTCGTACTCTATACTTTTTAATCTGCTTCATTCGCAAGTGGTTTTTCACTTTCCGCACTCGCGACTTCACTGCCGTCTTTCGCACATTCCGCAACTCTTAGTTTAGTTTATTTTGCAAGTGTCATGTTAGTAATTACGTAATTGTTGTTGTTCTTGAATAAAAGCTCCAATCAATATGTTCAAATATATCATTTTAATCGCCCGTATTCCAATTCCACATTTATTAGTTCTTAGTAAGAAAAGCATGGATCGCCTCTAGGTCATGTAATTAAATTGGTTTTCTCTAATCTTGTAATTTTAATTTAAAACTCGTCTGCTTGAAATGTACGCATAATTGAATAAATGGACGCTAAGCTTTTGCAAACTTAGAGAAAAGTAATCTTATAAAAAATAAAAATTTTCACAACTGTAAATATTCAAGATATTTATACGCCAAGTACAATTGTAAATATGTATTTCGTATTTTCGTTCCATTACTGCGAGGAAAATGATAAGTTAAAAGAATATCGAATGCCGCATGTGCTTTTTAAGTAATGTAATATTTAATTTTTAGATGGCATTTATTAATCTATTTACTAACATGCATTTGAGTAAAGTTTTAAATAATTAAATTAGAAGAAAAAAAGCACGATATAAAACAAAGGATTTACCAGAAATAAATTGGAATTATTAATATTAAAAATTTCATATTTTCTATTTATCTCTTAAAGTCTTAAGACAAATGAATAAAGTCGGTATGCAATATAATACACTTGCAAACATAAAGACAGATTTGTTGGAAAATTTTAAAATGTTCTACGATACAACTACAAATCTATGTGCGAGCGTAAACAAGAAAAAACAACAGAAGAATAAGAGAGAGAGGGAGAGAGAGAGAGAGAGAGAGAGAGAGAGAAGTCGATGATACGAGAGACGTAACGGATAGAGCTATCACTTACTCTAAATCCTTTCTTCGCCAGATCGTCACGATATTTTTACGTGACTCTGTATATCGCAACCAACAAATCGTCTCTTTATACACCTATAGATCACGATAGACAAATTATCCCTTCTTACTTGCTCCGCGTTTCCAAGTACGATTGTCAAATTCTTAAATTTATTCTCGTACTTAAATACACTCCCGCGTATTTGTCCGTGATCCACATATACCTAGACACCCACCAACATGCATATCTAATCATTTAATAGTTAATATAAAATCATATCAAATATAATATACAAAAATAAAAATATAAAAATATAAAAATATAAAAATATAATAAGATAAAAATATAAAAATATAATAATATTATAATATAAAAAAGTGAAATTTACGTAGGAGGTTCGGCACGTGTAACGTAAATTTAAAAGTAGCAGGCCCAGATTCTTAAAATATAATCTTAATCCCGATAAATTTTATCATCCTTAAGGTGTCCAATTTATAATAAAGTTAATTGATTCCAGCGATATGATAAAAGCACTTGAGCTGAGCTTGCCCTCCAAAATCCGAGCTTAAAATGAAAAATATACTATTAACATTATAGGATACAATATGCAATGTAGCTCGTACCGATACGCGATCGCACCTCCTACTCGTCGAAGGAGCGCTCGCCTTCGCATTTAACCCAAATACACACAAGCAAAGGACTCCGGAAGTTTGGCCAAGAAATACGTAGGTAGAGACATTAATACTCGTTGGTGTGTGTAAGTCAAATTCAGATGCTGGA